>NC_134097.1:121208996-121221496 GCF_000715075.1 Nicotiana tabacum | reverse complement strand
TGCCTACACATAGGCCAATGACAAGGCCATCACGCCCAAATCCTTGCCACAGTCGTGCCACGCCCGATGACAAAGAGTCAGGCCCTAACAAACCACCCACACCCTTTGAAATCGACGTCCTCGTCGAGCCAACTCAATGAAGCATTTCTAAGGGGTTGTTGACATACAACGCCCCTAGTGCTCCATTCCCATCTACCACAATGGCATTCGCCTCCGCCACTTGTTCCTATTTTTCTGCAGCCAGCATAGCGTTCACTCTACCCTGCACCAGACAGTCCTTCTTCAAGTGCGGTCCCCCACAAGTAAAGCAGCTTTTGAACTTGCCACTCCTCTCTTTGCCGTTGTGAATCTCCTGTCTCACATTCTTGGCAAAACCCTCATTTTCGGCAGCTTGGCCCTTCCCACTTTTCTTCCATTCCTTAGCTTTGTCTTTCTTTCCGGCAGCTTTTGAATGTGAAGTTTCAGCAGGGTCATCACCTATGTTTAGGTCAGCCAACGCATCTGCCACAACAATGGTAGTAGAGAGGCTTTGAACATTCTTCCTTCTCAACTCCAATTGCGCCCAACCCTTCAATCCACTCATGAAGTAATGCAGCTTGTCTTCCTCTGCCATATTACTTACATTCAGCATCAAGGACGAAAATTCTTGACATACTCTGCCACCGTGCCACTTTGTTTCAAGCGACGCAGTCCATATCGTGCAATCCATGACGAGTTAGTTGGAAGGAATTGGGATTTTAATTCCTTCTTCAGCATCTCCCAAGTTTTGATCTTGGGCAGTCTAGTACTTTCCACCTCTGCCACTCGTGTACGCCACCACACTTTTGCATCATCAGTCAAATACATTGGTGTGATCGTCACCTTTTCAACATCCTTCACACGGGCAGCCTGGAAATACTATTCCATATCCCACAAGAAATTTTCCAGTTCTTTGGCACTTCTTGCACCCCCATATGCCTTTGGCTCCGGAATCCTCAATTTTGTGCGTTCATCACTTCTAGGGGCAACAGTCTGCAATTCCCTTCGAAGTTGAACCACTTCCTCACGCAGTTCTTCCTTCTCTTGGCGTACCAAGGCCATTTCTGCCAGCGTTGTCTCATGTCTCGCTACATAATCTGCCTCCAAACGTGCCATTCTCGCAAGAACAGAAGAATCGCCATTTACTTCGAGAGCCTGCCCAACGAGTGCTTCCAACTGCTCCACCCTTTGATGCAGTTCAGCATTTGTGCCACCAGCCATGTTCTCAAATAGCCCAACGAAATCTGCCACCGATCGTCTTGCCACTACCAAGAACCTGCTCTGCTCTGATACCAGTTGTCATGAGAGCGTTTTTGGTCAGTCCAAAGTCACACACACGCGGCAGTCAAGTCACGCACTTGACTCAGCCTTCCCAAAACACTTAGCCAATTTTCAGCAAGTTTGGCTTAAACGAAATTTTGGCAGCAATTCACTAAGAACAACAGCAAATACGGGAAAATCCCATCCTTTGCATTAATATGGAAAATATACAAAGGACCCCTCACTTTGCTATGAACACAGTCCGCTCACAACCCACTTTTGACAAAGAACACAAGTCATTCTTGGCCAACGCTAAGACGTGCCCTAGCCCAGCCTTAGTCCCTTTTGAAACACTTGAAACCCTCACATTTCAATCTTGTTTCCCACTTATAATTTCACACGAAATTATCCACCACTTCTGACTAAGTCCAAAGGCCCTATTTATAACATATAGGCAGCCCTTAGAACTTGACAGCACAATGACACTTGTCGTCTACAGCTTTTGCCACTTGTCGGGCTAAGACAAAATCTAGTCCTAACATGTAGTTGACATCCCCAACTAATTAGGACACAATATACACTAATTGGGACAATGATACAAGAATAATTAGTCATGGGAAGTTATGGGTACAAGAGGTTAAGAAACTATAACCGCCAACTACTTTGGAATATGCATTTGACTTGGTCAGCTATGCTTCACGCCCAAGGCTGGCATTGTGCCCAGCCTTAGATCATATTGACATTGCTCCGCACCAATGTCTTACCCGCAATCCGCCGTCCATTATTTTGCCGCACATGCCCGACGCCGCTGCCTCCCGCACATTACCTTGGCCGAGTTTCTGCCTTGCCCATGTCAACCTTCATTTCCCTCATGCCATTGCTTGTATTTTACTTCACATAGGTTTGCCTTATCTATTGAAAGCCTTTGCCATCATCCCTCATTTCCGTCTTGTCTTAGCATAGCCCGCCCTTAGCTGCCACAACCCAAAGTGTGGTGCTACTGACTTTGGCGAGCATAACGTGCCATGCCGCCCTAACATTGCCCACACAGCTTTGTCAAGCCTTTGCCAAGCGCGCCTTGCCTGTCCCAAGGCCTTGGCCAATAATTGCCCACAACAGCCCTCAATGCAATGTCTTGTCCGTCATCCGCATGATCGTTTTGCTCGCACATAGGCCAATGACAAGGCCATCACACCCAAATCCTTGCTACAGCCGTGCCACGTGTGATGACAAAGAGTCAGGCCCTAATAGTAGGTGTCATGGGGGCGTTTTTGGTCAGTCCAAAGTCACACCCACATGGCAGTCAAGCTGCGCATTTGACTCAGCCATCCCCAAACACTTAGCCAATTTTTAGCAAGTTTGGCTTTAACGATTTTTAGGCAGCAATTCAATAGGAACAATAGCAAATACGGAAAAATCCCAACCTTTGCATTAATATTTAAAATATACAAAGGACACCTCACTTTCGCTATGAACAGAAATCGTTCACAGCCTACTTTTGACAAAGAACACATGTCATTCTTGGCAAACACTAAGACCTGTCCAAGCCTATCCTTAGTCCCTTTTTGAAACACTTGAAACCCTCACGTTTCACTCTTGTTTCCCACTTATAATTTCACATGAAATTATCCACACACATCTGACTAAGTCCAAAGGCCCTATTTATAACATACAGGCAGCCCTTAGAACTTGACAGCACAATGACACTTGTCGTTTACAGCTTTTGCCACTTGTCGGGCTAAGACTAAATTTGTTCTTAACATGTAGTTGACATCCCCATCTCCTTAGGACATAATACACATGAAATGGGATAATGATACAAGCATAAATCGATCATGGTACAAAGAGGTTATGACAAGGTAACCGCCAAATTACTTTTCATGTGCATTGCATGTGCCATCTTCACTTGCCCAGCTGAATCACGCCCAAGGCTGGCATTGCGCCCAGCCTTGGCTCATATTGACATTGCTCCGCGCTAATTCCATGCCCGCAATCTGCCGCCTATGATTTTGCCGTACATGCCCGATGCCGCTGCCGCCCGCACACTGCCTTGGACAAGTTTCTGCCTTGCCCATGTCAACCTTCATTTCCCTCGTGCCATTGCTTGTATTTTCCTTCACATAGATTTGCCTTAGCTATCGAAAGCTGCCATCATCCCGCATTTCTGTCTTGTCTTAGCTTAGCCTGCCCTTAGCTGCCACAACCCAAAGTGCCGTGCCACTGACTTTGGCGCGCATGTCGTGCCATGCCGCCCTAACATTGCCTACGCAGCTTTGTCAAGCCTTTGCTAAGCGCGCCTTGCCTGTCCCAAGACCTTGGCCAATACTTACCCATAACAGCCCTTAATGCAATGTCTTGTCCGTCATCCGCATGATCATTTTGCCCCCACATAGGCCAATGACAAGGCAATCATGCCAAAATCCTTGCCATAGTCATGCCACGCCCGATGACAAAGAGTCAGGCCCTAACAAACCACCCGCACTTTTTGAAATCGATGTCCTCATCGAGCCAACTCAATGAAGCATCCCCAAGGGGTTGTTGACATACACCGCCCCTGGTGTTCCATTCCCATCTGCCACAATGGCATTCGCCTCCGCCACTTCTTCCTGTTTTTCTGCAGCCAGCATAGCGTTCACCCTAGCCTGCACCGGACAGTCCTTCTTCAAGTGAGGTCCCCCACAAGTAAAGCAACCTTTGAACTTGCCGCTCCTCTCTTTGCCGCTGTGAATTTCCTGTCTCACATTCTTGGCAGATCTCACATCATCGACAGTTTGGCCCTTCCCACTTTTCTTCCTTTTCTTGGCATACCAAGGCCATTTCTGTCAGCGTTGTCTAATGTCTCACTGCATAATCTGCCTCTAACCATGCATTTCTCTCAAGAACAGAAGAATCGCCATTTACTTCGAGAGCTTGCCCAACGAGTGCTTCCAATTGCTCCACCATTTGACGCAGTTCATCATTTATGCTACCAGCCATGTTCTCAAATAGCACAACAAAATATGCCACCGATCGTCTTGCCACTGCCACGAACCTGCTCCGCTTTGATACCAGTTGTCACGGGGGCATTTTTGGTTAGTCCAAAGTCACACCCGCGCGGCAGTCAAGTTGCGCACTTGACTCAGTCTTCCCCAAACACTTAGCCAATTTTCAGCAAGTTTGGCTTTAACGATTTTTAGGCAGCAATTCAATAGGAACAACAACAAATACGGGAAAATCCCAACCTTTGCATTAATATTGAAAATATACAAAGGACCCCTCACTTTCTCTATGAACACAAATCGCTCACAGCCTCCCTTTGACAAAGAACACAAGTCGTTCTTGGCCAACACTAAGACCTGCCCAAGCCTAGCCTTAGTCCCTTTTGAAACACTTGAAACCCTCACGTTTCACTCTTGTTTCCCACTTATAATTTCACACGAAATTATCCACACACATCTGACTAAGTCCAAAGGCCCTATTTATAACATATAGGCAGCCCTTAGAACTTGACAGCATAATGACATTTGTCGTCTACAGCTTTTGCCACTTGTCGGGCTAAGAGTAAATCTGTTCTTAACATGTAGTTGACATCCCCAACTACTTAGGACATTATATACACGAAATGGGATAATGATACAAGCATAAATCAGTTATGGTACAAAGAGGTTATGACAAGGTAACCGCCAAACTACTTTACATGTGCATTGCATGTGCCATCTTCACTTGCCCAGCTGAATCACGCCCAAGGCTGGCATTGTGCCCAGCCTTGGATCATATTGACGTTGCTATGCACCAATTCCTTGTTTGCAATTCGCCGTATATGATTTTTCCGCACATGCCCGATGCTGCTGCCGCCCGCACACTGCTTTGGCCGAGTTTCTGCCTTGCCCATGTCAACCCTCAATTCCCTCGTGCCATATCTTGTATTTTCCTTCACATAGCTTTGCCTTAGCTATTGAAAGCCTTTGCCATCATCCTGCATTTCCGTCTTGTCTTAGCTTAGCCCGCCCTTAGCTGCCACAACCCAAAGTGTCGTGCCACTGACTTTGGCACGCATGTCGTGCCATGCCGCCCTAACATTGCCCATGCAGCTTTGTCAAGCCTTTGCCAAGCGCACCTTGCCTGTCCCAGGGCCTTGGGTAATACTTGCCCATAATAGCCCTCAATGCAATGTCTTGTCTGTCATCTACGTGATCATTTTGCCCACACATAGGCCAATGTCAAGGCCATCATGCCCAAATCCTTGCCATAGCCGTGCACGCCCGATGATAAAGAGTCAGGCCCTAAAAAACCACCCGCACCCTTTGATATCGACTTCCTCGTCGAGCCAACTCAATGAAGTA
The DNA here is from genome assembly GCF_000715075.1 of Nicotiana tabacum. Lineage (NCBI taxonomy): Eukaryota > Viridiplantae > Streptophyta > Magnoliopsida > Solanales > Solanaceae > Nicotiana > Nicotiana tabacum. The sequence continues at coordinate 121,215,896 of NC_134097.1, read as the reverse complement.
GCCCCAAGAGGTTGTTGACATACACCGCCCCTGGTGTTCCATTCCCATCTGCCACAATGGTATTCGTCTCTGCCACTTGTTCCTGTTTTTATGCAGCCAGCATAGAGTTCACCCTAGCCTGCACCGGATAGTCCTTCTTCAATTACGGTCCCCCATAAGTAAAGAAGCCTTTGAACTTGCCACTCCTCTCTTTGTCGCTATGAATCTCCTGTCTCACATTCTTGGCAGATCTCCCATCTGCGGCAGCTTGGCCCTTCCCACTTTTCTTCCTTTTCTTGGTGTACCAAGGCCATTTCTGCCAGCGTTGTCTCATATTTCACTACATAATCTGTCTCTAACCGTTCCATTCTCGCAAGAACAGAAGAATTGCCATTTACTTCGAGAGCCTGCCCAACGAGTGCTTCCAACTGCTCCACCATTTGATGTAGTTCAGCATTTATGCCACCAGCCATGTTCTCAAATAGCCCAACGAAATCTACCACCGATCGTCTTTCCACTGCCACGAACCTGCTCAGCTCTAATACCAGTTGTCACGGGGGTGTTTTTGGTCAGTCCAAAGTCACACCCACGCAGCAGTCAAGTTGCGCACTTGACTCAGCCTTCCCCAAACACTTAGCCAATTTTCAACAAGTTTGGCTTTAACGATTTTTTGGCATCAATTCAATAGGAACAACAGGAAATACGGGAAATTCCCAACCTTCGCATTAATATTGAAAATATACAAAGGACCCCTCACTTTCGCTATGAACACAAATCGTTCACAGCCTACTTTTGACAAAGAACACAAGTCGTTCTTGGCCAACACTAAGACCTGCCCAAGCCTAGCCTTAGTCCCTTTTGAAACACTTGAAACGCTCACGTTTCACTATTGTTTCCCACTTATAATTTCACACGAAATTATCCATACACATTTGACTAAGTCCAAAGGCCCTATTTATAACATATAGGCAACCCTTAGTACTTGACAGCACAATGACACTTGTCGTCTATAGCTTTTGCCACTTGTCGGGCTAAGACTAAATCTGTTCTTAACATGTAGTTGACATTTCCAACTACTTAGGACATGATATACATGAAATGGGATAATGATACAAGCATAAATCAGTCATGGTACAAAGAGGTTATGACAAGGTAATCGCCAAACTACTTTTCATGTGCATTGCATGTGCCATCTTCACTTGCCCAGCTGAATCACGCCCAAGGCTGGCATTGCGCCCAACCTTGGCTCATATTGACATTGCTCTACGCTAATGCCATGCCCGTAATCCGCCGCCCATGATTTTGCTGTACATGCCTGACGCTGCTTCCGCCTGCACACTGCCTTGGCCGAGTTTCTCCCTTGCCCATGTCAGCCTTCATTTCACTCGTGCCATTGCTTGTATTTTCCTTCACATAGCTTTGACTTAGCTATTAAAAGACTTTGCGATCATCTCGCATTTCCGTATTGTCCTAGCTTAGCCCGCCCTTAGCTGTCACAACCCAAAGTGCCGTGCCACTAACTTTGGCACTCATGTTGTGCCATGCTGCCCTAACATTGCCCACGCAGCTTTGTCAAGCCTTGTCCAACCGCGCCTTGCCTGTCCCAAGGCCTTGGCCAATACTTGCCCATAACAGCCCTCAATGCAATGTCTTGTCTGTCATCCGCATGATCATTTTGCCCCCACATAGGCCAATGTCAAGGCCATCCCGCCCAAATCCTTGCCATAGCAGTGCCACGCCCGATGACAAAGAGTTAGGCCCTAACAAACCACCCGCGCCCATTGAAATCGACGTCTTCGTCGAGCCAACTCAATGAAGCAGCCCCAAGGGGTTATTGACATACACCACCCCTGTTGTTCCATTCCCATATGCCACAATGGCATTTGCCTCCGCCACTTGTTCCTATTTTTCTGTAGCCAGCATAGCATTCACCCTAGCCTGCACCGGACAGTCCTTCTTCAAGTGCGGTCCCCCACAAGTGAAGCATCCTTTGAACTTGCCGCTCCTCTCTTTGCCGCTATGAATCTCCTATCACGTTCTTGGCAGATCCCTCATCTTCGGCAGCTTGGACCTTCCCACTTTTATTCCATTCCCTAGCTTTGTCTTTCTTCCCGTCAGCTTTTGAATGCAAAGTTTCAGCAGGTTCATCACTTATGTTTATGTCAGCCAATGCATCTGCCGCAGCAATGGAAGTAGAGAGGCTTAGAACATTCTGCCTTCTCAACTCCAATTGCGCCCAACCCTTCAATCCACTCATGAAGTAATGCAGCTTGTCTTCCTCTGCCATATTACTTACATTCAGCATCAAGGAAAAATATTCCTTGACATACTCCGCCATCGTGCCACTTTGTTTCAAGCGATGCAGTCCATCTCGTGCAATCCATGACGAGTTAGTTGGAAGGAATTGGGATTTTAATTCCTTCTTCAACATCTCCCAAGTTTTGATCTTGGGCAGTCTAACACTTTCCAATTCTGCCACTCGTGTACGCCACCACACTTTTGCATCATCAGTCAAATACATTGGTGTGATCGTCACCTTTTCATCATCATGCACACTGGAAACCTGGAAATACTGCTCCATATCCCATAAGAAATTTTCCAGTTCTTTGGCACTTCTTGCACCCCCATATGGCTTTGGCTCCGGAATCCTCAATTTTGTGCATTCATCACTTCTAGGGGAAACAGTCTGCAATTCCCTTCGAAGTTGAACCACTTCCTCACACAGTTCTTCCTTCTCTTGGCGTACCAAGGCCATTACTGCCAGCGTTGTCTCATGTCTCGCAGCATAATCTGCCTCTAACCGTGCCATTCTCGCAAGATCAGAAGAATCGCCATTTACTTCGAGAGACTGCCCAACAAGTGCTAACAACTGCTCCACCCTTTGATGCAGTTCAGCATTTGTGCCACCAGCCATGTTCTCAAATAGCCCAACGAAATCTGCCACCGATCGTCTTACCACTGCCACGAACTTGCTCCGCTCTGATACCAGTTGTCACAGGGGTATTTTTGGTTAGTCCAAAGTCATACCCGCGCGGCAGTCAAGTTGCGCACTTGACTCAGCCTTCCCCAAACACTTAGCCAATTTTTCGCAAGTTTGGCTTTAACGATTTTAGGCAGCAATTCAGTAGGAACAACAACAAATATGGGAAAATCCCAACCGTTGCATTAATATTGAAAATATACAAAGGACCCCTCACTTTCGCTATGAACACAAATCGTTCACATCCTACTTTTGATAAAGAACACAAGTCGTTCTTGGCCAACACTAAGACCTGCCCAAGCCTAGCCTTAGTCCCTTTTGAAACACTTGAAACCCTCTATGACGACCCGACCCGTCGTCTCATGAGTTACCGCCCTATTTTCCCAATTTTCTATTTCTTTATGCTTCATTATTAGTGTTGGGTGTGAACTAGTTGATTCGGAAAGGTTTTGAAAGGAATTGAGACACTTAGTCTCTTTTAAGAAGGCTTAAGTTGAAAAAGTCAACCGGACGTTGACTTATGAGTTAGAGGGATCGGATGTGAATTCCGACGGTTCGGTTAGCTCTGGGAGATGATTTGTGACTTAGGAGTGTGATCAGAAGTAATTTTGGAGGTCTGGTGTAGTATTAGGCTTGAATTGGCAAAGTTAGTATTTTGGCGAATTCCAGTTAATAGGTGAGATTTTGATCCGAGGGTCAGAATGGAATTCCGAGAGTTGTTGTAGCTTCACTATGTCATTTGTGATGTGTGTGCAAAATTTCAGGTCATTTGGACGTGGTTTGGTTGGGTTTTTGATCGAATGCGTGTTTTGGAAGTTTTAAAAGAATGTAGGCTTGAATTCAATGTAATTCGATGATTTTAGTGTTAGTTGAGGTGTTTTGATGATTGGAGCAAGTTTGGATGATGTTTTAAGATATGTTGGCATATTTGGTTAGAGTCCCGAGGGGCTCGGGTGAGTTTCGAAATGGTTTCGGGTCATTTTTAGGCCAATCTAACTTGCTGGATTTTTGACAGCAAGGTTCGAAAATTTTGATGTGAGGAGCATAATTTGGAAGCTTATATCTTGTAATCTATAAGGGATCGGAAAATGTATAAAACATGAAAGTCTTAACCCTTGTATTCTAGTTTCCAGAAATATAAACCATTTGTCATTTGGATATTTGTAAGAAAGTTATGATCGATTGAATAAGGGCTAGAAAAGTTGTTTTGAAATTTCCCAGAAATTTCTGATGCGAGGAGGCTAATTCTGAAGCTTATATCTAGAAATATTTGTGGAATCGGAAAATATATAATACGTAAAAGTTGTTGCACTTGTATTCTAGTTTCCAGAAATTTAAACCATTTGTCATTTGGATATTTGTACAGAAAGTTATAATTGATTGAATAAGGGCTGGTAAAGCTATTTTGAAATTTCCCAGAAATTTCTGATGCGAGGAGGCTAATTTGGAAGCTTATATCTCGAAATATATATGGAATCGGAAAATGTATAAAACATGAAAGTTGTAGCCCTTGTATTCTAGTAACCAGAAATTTAAACCATTTGTCAATCGGACATTTTTACAGAAAGTTATGATCGATTGAATATGGCTGGTAAAGCTGTCTCTGATGGATTTTTAGTGACGATTTTTAGTGACGAAACTGGACATTTAGTGACGGGCGGACAGAAACTTAAGGACCAAAAATGCTGATTTCTTCATTTTCGTTTTGGGATTTTTGGAGCTCGGTTCTTGGGCGATTTTGAGGTGTTCTTCACGATTTCAACTCAAGTAAGTGTCCTACACTTGAAAGTGTTTATATTAGATAAATCCATGGTTATTTTCATCGTTTAATTCAGATTTAAATGGAAGAAATCAAGATTTTTGCAAAATCTTCCAAAAAATGAAAAATTAAGATTTGGAGGTCGAGTTGTTGTCGGAATTTGATAATTTTGGTATGGTTGAACTCCTATCGGAATGGGTTGTCGGATTTTATAAGTTTCGCCGGATCCCGAGACGCAGGCCCCACGGGTTAATTTTGAGCGCAATTTCGGAAAGGTTAAACCAAATTTCACTACTAGAGGTTTTTTGTTTTGTCGCTTGCGAGGCCGAGGCCTATGCCAAGGGTGATGTGCCAATACAATGCCGCAAGTAGAGGTTTTTTGGTGTGTCTCTTGCGAGGCCGAGGCCTATGCCAGGGGTGATGTGCTAATACAAGTTGTCAAGTAGAGATTTTTTAAGGCGTCGCGGTGCGTGGCCAAGGCACAAGCCAAGAGCGATGTGCCAATTCTGTGTAGCAAGTAGAGGTTTTTCGGGGTATCGCTTGAGAGGCCAAGGCCTATGCCGGCGTGGCCATGGCACGGGGCAGGGCATTGCAGGACATGGAAGGGCGTGGCCATGTCACGGCGTAGGACATGTTAGGACGTCGCAGGACATGGCAGGGCGTGGCCATGGCACGACGCAAGACGTGTCAGGACGTCGCAGGACATGGCCATGGCATGCATCAGGACGTCGCAGGACATGGCAGGACATGGCCATGGCACGTGTCCGCTCGTGTCAGGACGTCGCAGGACATGGCCATGGTACGTGCCAGGACGTCGCAGGACATGGCCATGGCACGTTCTAGGACGTCGCAGGATATGGCCATGGCACAAGTCAGGACGTGTCAGGACATGGCAGGACATAGCAGGCGTGGCTATGGCACATGTCAGGACGTGTCAGGACATGGCAGGACGTGGCCATGGCATGTGTCAGGACGTCGCAGAGCACGACCATGGCACGTGTCAGGACGTGTCAGGATGTGCAGGACACGACCATGTCACATGTTAGGACGTGTCAGGACGTCGCAGGACATGACCATGGCATGAGTCAGAACGGGTCAGGACGTGCCAGGACGTGTGAGGACGTGGCCATGGAACGAGTCAGGATGTGCCAGGACGTGTCAGGACGTGGCCATGGAACGAGTCAGGATGTCGCAGGACACGACCATGGCATGTGTCAGGACGTGTCAGGACATCACAGGACACGGCCATGGCATGTGTCAGGATGTGTCAGGACGTCGCATGACACGACCATGGCACGTGTTAGGACGTGTCAAGATGTGCAGGACACGACCATGTCACATGTTAGGACGTGTCAGGACGTCACAGGACATGACCATGACATGAGTCAGAACGAGTCAGGACGTGCCAGGACGTGTGAGGACGTGGCCATGGAACGAGTCAGGATGTGCCAGGACGTGTCAGGACGTGGCCATGGAACGAGTCAGGATGTCGCAGGACACGACCATGGCATGTGTCAGGACGTGTCAGGACATCGTAGGACACGACCATGGCATGTGTCAGGATGTGTCAGGACGTCGCAGGACACGACCATGGCACGTGTTAGGACGTTCCAGGACGTCGCAGGACACGGCCATGTCACGAGTCAGGATGTGCCAGGATGTCGCAGGACATGGCCATGGCACGAGTCAGGACGTGTAAGGACGAGTCAGGACGTCGCAGGACATGGCAGGATATGGCCATGGCACGAGTCAGGACGTCGCAGGACATGGCAGGGCATGGCCATGGCATGGGTCAGGACATGGCAGGACATCGCAGGACATGGCCATGGCACGGTTCAGGACGTGCCAGGACGTCACAGGACATGGCAGGGCGTGCCCATGGCACGACGTCGCACCAAGCCGCACCACGTTGCACCACGTCGCTCCACGTTGCACCACTTCTAGTGCTAGCCAATGCTTAGCAACATGCAAAGCACAATGACGTTGGTGGTCGTTGGTGGCGGTGGTGGAAAGTCGCGGTGGTTGGAGCGGTAACGACCGGCGACGGTTGGTCGATGCTTGGTGGTTGGCGGCGGTGGTTTTAAATCGGAATCACTTGTTGTGGTTGCGACAACGGAGGTGCCTCATGCTTATTGGTGGTTGGTCATCTACACACTTTTATAATAATATTATGTATTTTACC
>NC_134097.1:117045428-117246296 GCF_000715075.1 Nicotiana tabacum | reverse complement strand
ATTTGTCCGAAGGCGGACTTGCTGGGGAAGATTTCAAGATTTCTCTCTTTCCTCTTTACTTTGAAACACCATCAAACGTCATGATTCATAATGCCTGGGCAATCATACCGTGCAAACAAACCATGCCACCTGAGACGAGATTCCGTGCAAATAAACCATGCCACCTGTCCTTTTCGGTGTGTCCTGAACTCGGGGTTAAATGCAAAAGGGATTCGAAAAGAAACAAAGGAAAGGGAAAACAAATCAGAAAAGGAATACCCTTTTCGGGACGAGAAAGACTTATCTGAGGAAGATAACGCTGGCTTTAAATGACATGACATGCTTTTTGGAATGGACGTCCGATCTTCTAAGAGCTTGCGTTTTCCTGAACCAGAACGGATCTGTGATTCCAAACTGGTGGCACTCTGCCAAAACTTTCTTGGGGTGGCGTCAATCTTTTTCGGCCAACAGCGCCCTTTGCGGGTTTTCGCTGGCTGACCTCTCTCATTTCTCTTCCTGTCATCGCTTGATAGCACTCTTTGCGAGTTTTTACTAAGCAAGCTCTCTCATTTTGGTTTCTCTACTCCCGTCGCCTCGTGGTGCCTGAAGGTTTTCACCGCCGAGACTCTCTCATTTTATCTCTCTCGATTCAGAGTGTGCTGGTCTCCATTTGTGACGCTTATTGGTTCCCCATCATATTTGGTAATTGATTTGAAGGCTTGTGCTTGGTAAAGAGAGGTAGATGATACTAACTCCTAAACCGCTCGACGTGCCCCAGTTTCAATTTCAGGGTGAATGGGATTTTATTGTTGGTGTGACTGAACCTCAAGGAGAGGCTGCCTACGTATCCTTTCGGAATCAAGTCAAACGTAGTTTAGGCCTCAATCAAATTTTGTTTTGTTTTTTTTTTCTCTTTTTTTTCTGTTTCTCTTTTTTTCTTTTTGTAGAGAGGGTTGGGTAGTGTTTGGGAGTAGTGGGGGATAAAACCTTCGCCATTCTCAAACGTGTCAGGACCACTGGAGTATGATTTAGACGTAGTACCTCTTGACTGCATCTGCATTTACTGCTGTGTCGGGGTCATTTCCTTCAATATCACCTAAATACAATGCTCCTCTTGGCAATATTTTCCTTACGATGTATGGGCCTTTCCAATTTGGGGCAAACTTTCCTTTTTCTTCTTCATGATGCGGCAGAATACGCCTCAGTACCAATTGTCCTACTTCGAAATTCCGGGGTCGGACTTTCTTGTTGTAAGCACGGGCCATCCTTCGTTGGTATAACTGTCCGTGACAAACTGCAGCCATCCGCTTTTCATCAATCAACGTCAATTGCTCTAACCGAGTCTTAACCCACTCGCTGTCCTCGATTTCTGCTTCGACAATGATTCGAAGCGAAGGGATTTCTACCTCTGCCGGTATTATAGCCTCGGTCCCATAAACCAAAAGATAAGGAGTCACTCCCACCGATGTGCGTACCGTAGTGCGGTACCCCAATAATGCAAAAGGTAACTGTTCATGCCACTGTCGGGAACTTTGTATTGTTTTCCTCAAAATCTTCTTGATGTTTTTATTTGCAGCTTCCACAGCACCATTGGCTTTTGGCCGATAAGGAGTGGAATTCCTGTGTGTTATCTTGAATTGCTCGCACACATCTCCCATCAAGTGACTGTTCAAGTTTGCTGCATTATCTGTAATGATAGTCGCAGGAATACCGAAGCGACAGATAAGATTTGAGTGTACAAAATCCACCACAGCTTTCTTGGTGACCGACTTGAGAGTGACAGCCTCTACCCATTTCGTAAAGTAGTCTATGGCCACTAGTATAAACCTGTGTCCGTTCGAGGCCTTTGGTTCAATTGGTCCAATGACGTCCATGCCCCAGGCGACAAATGGCCATGGTGCGGACATGGGATGCAGTTTCGTGGGGGGTGCATGAATCAAATCACCGTGCACCTGACACTGATGACACTTCCGAACAAAACTAAAGCAATCCTTTTCCATGGTCATCCAGTAATAACCTGCTCGAAGGATTTTCTTCGCCAAGACATACCCGTTCATGTGAGGTCCACACACACCTGCGTGTATTTCGTGCATGATCCTTTTTGCCTCCTCGATATCGACGCATCGTAAGAGATTGAGGTCTGGGGTCCTCTTATATAACAATTCACCGCTTAGAAAGAAACCACTTGCATGTCACCTAATGGTCCTCTTCTGATCTCCAGTAGCATGCTCTGGGTATTCTTGCGTCTTCAGGAACCTCTTGATGTCATGGTACCAAGGCTGCGTATTTGATCCCGCCTCAATCACACTGCAGTAACCGTGTCTTTCCTTGATTTGGATTTCCAAAGGATCGACGTGGGCGTTGCCCGGGTAGGGTAGCATAGAAGCCAGAGTAGCAAGTGCATCTGCCAGTTCATTGTGACACCTCGGAATATACCTGAACTCTATTGAGGTAAAGCGCTTGCTGAGGTCCTCCACATGTTGTCGGTATGGGATAAGTTTGACATCCCGAAGTTTCCCACTCGCCTTGAATTTGCCGGATGATCAGGTCAGAATCTCCCATAATCAGTAAGTCTTTGACATCCTGATCGATTGCCATATGCATGCCCATAATGCAGGCTTCATATTCAGCTGTATTGTTTGTGCAAAAGAAACGCAGTCTAGCTGTGGCGGGATAATGCTGACCGGAAGGCGAGATCAAAATTGCCCCAATCCCTATACCCTTGGCGTTCACGGCTCCGTCAAAGAACATCTTCCAAATATGAGCTTCCTCCGAGATCACTTCTACGGTGTTTACCTCTTCATCTGGAAAGTAGGTATCCAATGTCTGGTATTCCTCATCGACCGGGTTTTCGGCCAAATAATCTGCTAATGCCTGGGCTTTCATTGCCGTGCGAGTGACATAAACTATGTCGAATTCCGTAAGCAAGATTTGCCATTTAGCCAGTCTCCCAGTAGGCATTGGTTTCTGAAATATATATTTCAAGGGATCCAACCTGCTTATGAGGAATATAGTGTGGGCCTGGAGATAATGTCTCAGCTTTTGTGCAACCCATGTGAGAGCGCAGCATGTCCTTTCCAGCAGAGTGTATTTGGCCTCGTAGCCGGTGAATTTCTTGCTCAAGTAGTAGATTGCTTGCTCCTTCTTTCCGGTTACGTCGTGTTGCCCGAGGACGCAGCCGAAAGAGTTCTCCAAGACTGTCAGATACAAGAAAAGTGGCCTTCCTGGTTCTGGAGGTACCAAGACTGGGGGATTCGAAAGGTATTCTTTGACTTTATCAAAGGCTTCTTGACATTCAGTTGTCCATTTGATCGCCGCATCTTTCCTTAACAGCTTGAATATGGGTTCACACGTGCTTGTCAGTTGGGCAATAAACCGACTGATGTAGTTCAACCTGCCCAACAGACTCATTACGTCTTTCTTTGTTCTTGGAGGAGGCAAATCTCTGATGGATTTTATCTTAGTTGGATCTAGCTCGATACCTCTCCTGCTTACGATGAAACCCAAAAGTTTGCCCGACGGAACTCCGAAAGCGCATTTGGCTGGATTTAGCTTCAAGTCATACTTCCTTAGCCTCTCAAAGAATTTCCTCAAGTCTCGGATGTGATTATCCTGTGTCCTGGACTTGACTATTACATCGTCCACGTACACCTCTATTTCCTGATGCATCATGTCATGGAAAATGGCGGTCATGGCCCTCATGTAAGTAGCCCCAGCATTCTTTAGACCAAATGGCATGACCCGATAACAGTAGGTGCCCCAAGGCGTGGTGAAAACGATTTTCTCGGCGTCCTCTTCATCCATCAGCACCTGATGATATCCAGCGTAACAATCTACGAAGGACTGTATCTCGTGTTTGGCGCAATTATCAACGAGGATGTGGATGTTAGGCAGCGGGAAATTATCTTTAGGACTTGCTTTGTTCAGATCTCGGTAATCTACACATACCCGAGTTTTCCCGTCCTTTTTCGGTACTGGAACCACATTCGCCAACCACATTGTGTATTGGACTACCCGGATCACTCCTGTTTTCAGTTGCTTGGTGATCTCCTCTTTAATTTTGTCACTGACCTCGGTTTTGAACTTTCGTTGCTTTTGTTGAACCGGAGGACAATCAGGATGAATCGGCAATTTGTGAACCACTAGATCGACACCTAGTCCCGGCATGTCATCATATGACCAAGCAAACACGTCTTTGAATTCGAAAAGAAGTTGAATTATCGCCTCTCTCGTTTTCTTGTCCGTGTGAATGCTTATCTTGGTCTCCCAGATTTCTTCCGGGGTTCCTAAATTTACCGGTTCAGTGTCATTCAGATTTGGCTTAGGTTTATTCTCGAAATATTCCAACTCTCGGTTTATCTCCCTAAAAGCCTCTTCCGCATCATATTCTGGTTCTGGGTTCATTAATTCGCAGTTAAATAGCTCATTGTGATCTGGGCGTGAAGTCCGCAAGCATGTCATATTTAAAGCCGCATTATTAGGACTGAAAAGGAAGATAAGAGGAAAAGTAATAAAAATCAGAACAAAAGAAAGAATAGGAAAGCAATGATGATTTTTTTTATTTTTGTATATTTTCTTTGGAAAGTTGGAGGACAACAACGTTTACAACTAGGAATTCAAAACAACAATTGAAAAGAAGAAAACGTTCAAGTTATGTCCCGGAGATAACTTGTGATACAGGAAAGGTGGCAGGACAGGTCTACCCGGACTTCCGTCTATTTGGGAATGGCGTGATCTCCCAGTTTTGGAGTTTGGCGTTTGGCCCCATGTACATCATCTCAGCAGTGCTCGTGCCTTCGCCTGGTTGAACCATGTGGACCTCGTAGAGCATTTCCCTCATTGCCCCACATATTTCCTCGATTTCCTCAGCTGTGAAGACCTCATCATCTTCTTCTTCAGCGTACCTTGGCCTGACGAAAGTCGCATGTAAATCCGGCAGTGGTTGAGGCAACTTCCAGCCCTCATTTCTCCTTTTCTTTGCCCATTTTTCGTCTGCTGGAGTAGGTTTGAAACCTAGTCCAAAAGGTTTCTTGATGATTGGTAAAGTAATGGGTTCCGTCATTCCCTGAAGGGTTCGTCCAAGCCCCTTCCCTGGCCTAAATCCGTGTCGGATCATCTCTTTGGCCACCATAACCAAAGCGTTAGACAAGAAAGGCTGGGGGCAAGGTACTCCCTCTTCGTGCTGCTCTGCCAATACCACCTCGAAAGCTTGATAGACCGTATGCTCGCTCCCTTCTCTTGGTTCAAGATACGGGATGGATGGGTCCCGATAAATGGCATGTTCGTCTTCCCCATGGACCACGATCTCTTGGTCTTCATACTCGAACTTCACCATCTGGTGAAGAGTAGAAGGCACGGCTCCTGCCGCATGGATCCAAGGCCTGCCAAGGAGGAAATTGTAAGATGTGTCCATGTCGATCACTTGGAAAGTGACTCGAAATTCGACTGGTCCTATGACCAGCAGCAGGTCTATTTCTCCCATGGTGTCTCTCTTGATACCATCGAAAGCTCTTACGCAGACATTGTTGGGTCGGATTCTTCCGGTCCCAATTTCCATTCTCTGTAGCGTGGAGAGCGGGCAAATGTCAACGCCTGAGCCTCCATCCAACATTACCCGCTTGACATAGTAGTCCTCGCATTTGACTGTTAAATGCAAAGCCTTGTTGTGTGCTGCTCCTTCCGGGGGTAGATCTTTCTTGCTGAAGGAGATTTGGTTGACGGCGAAGAATCTTTCTGTCATCCGCTCTAATTGTTCAACCGAGGTTTCAACCGGCACATATGCCTCATTCAGGGTCTTTAGTAAGATCTTTTGATGCTCGTCCGACCTTATCAATAATGATAGCATGGACACCTGCTCAGGGTGCTTGCGCAGCTGATCTATCACTTCGTAATCCGGCATCTTCATTTGTTGGAAGAACACTTCCGCCTCTTCAACACTCACAGGCTTTTTTGGAGGAAAGCGCCTTTGTGTGGCGTTGTTCAGTTCTTGGGTATTTGAGTACCCTCCAATGAAAGTATTTTCTGGAAGTTCTCCCATGACCTCTTTTCCTTTGTACATCACTAAGGTCTTTTGATAATTCCACGGCACTGTGGTCGGGTTGGTCATTGGCTTTTGTGGCACGCGTCCGATAACCACTGGCTCATTCAGCCGAGGTGGTTGAATCGTCCCCCGGACCACATAGGCCCCTTTTGGCACGTACATAGGTTTTGTCTTTTTGATCCCGGATTTCTGCGTCTTCTCAGCTTGACCACGCGGTACGTAAAGAACTCCGCCTTTTGCTGGTACCACTTTCTTTTCCACCTTCTTTTCAGACTTGCTCTCTGCAACCTTGGCCTCCTCCCCCTTTTCTGATTTTTTGTCTATTTCAGGCCTCTTCCCCTTGTCGACAATGGCAATTATGGCTTTCAAAGCAGGGTCGAACTCTTTGTCTTCACAAATCATGCCGATCAGCGGCCCATTATTGTGAGCGGGCAATGGATTGTTTGTTACATTCGGGATCTCTTCGTCCCTTAGCACTATTTTCCCCTGCTCTATCAAATTTTCGACCACTCTTTTCAATGACCAGCAGTCGTTTGTATCATGTCCCTCGGCCCCTGAATGATAGGCGCATCTGACTCCGGCTTTGTAAGAAGGAGATGTCGGGTTTTGCCTTGTTTGAGGGATGGGTTGCAAGAAACCCAACTGGACCAACTTTGGGAACAAAGTTGAGTATGGCTCACCGATGGGCGTGAAAGTCCGCCGTCGAGGTGGCTCTTGGGGGCGGTAGTTATTCTGCGGGGGTTGTGGGTTATAGTGGTTGCGGTAAGGAGGCTGATTTCTGGGAGGTGGAGCTGGGCCTCGGTTGGCTTGTTGTGGTGGGTGGTTATAAGGTTGGGCATTCATGACCATATAAGGTTGATGAGCATATGCCGAATTTGAATGGGGGTAATAGTGTTGTGGGGCTCTTTCCGGAAAACGGGGCCTGGGATGATGATACTCCCTTGCTTCAGAGGCTGCCATAGTCGTTTCTTCTTTCTTCTTCCCCCTTGTTGTTCCTCCAGACCCGCTTTGGACGGCCTGGGAGGTTGCCCTTATGGCTGCTTGACTCAAAATCCTTCCCGTTTTCAAACCATTCTCCACCATCTCTCCAATCTTGATCGCTTCCGCGAATGGCTTACCCATGGCCGACATCATGTTCTGGAAATAGTCAGACTCTTGAGCCTGGAGAAAGGTAGTGACCATTTCCACTTCATCCATGGGAGGCTTCACTCTCGACGCTTGTTCACGCCACTTCATAGCATACTCTCTAAAGCTTTCCGAAGGCTTCTTCTTCAAATTTGAAAGAGAGTTTCGGTCTGGCGCAATGTCGATGTTATACTGGAATTGTTTTACAAAATCTCTGGCGAGATCATCCCATATATGCCATCGGGACATTTCCTGATCCATATACCATTCCGAAGCTATCCCTACTAAACTTTCCCCAAAGTATGCCATTAGCAGTTCTTCTTTTCCGCCGGCTCCCCGCAATTGGTTGCAGTATTTCTTAAGATGTGCAATGGGGTCACCGTGCCCATCGTACTTCTCAAACTTGGGGGTCTTGAAACCCGTTGGCAGGTGTATGTGAGGAAACATGCATAGGTCGGCGTAAGAGACGCTCTTTTGCCCGCTCAATCCTTGCATATTCTTCAGACTTTGCTCAAGGCTTCTCATCCTTTTGGCCATCTCGTTTTGTTCTACAACTCTGGGGTTCTGATCCTGCCCTGGTACAAGCTCGCACTGAGGCGGTAGAGGATTAGTACTGGTAGCGAACCTATTTGGTTCCATTGAGAACGACGGTGCTTGGAATGTAAAAGAGGATGAGTCAAGGCTTGGCTTGTACGTGGCAGGCTGTGCCGTAGCTGGGCAAGGCGATGCAGTAAAGATGTTCATGCTTGCATCATTGGCCGACATTCGGGGATGAGGCTCAGAAGGTGATCCTGCAGAGAAGGCGGAGGTGGCTGGGTACCCAAATGGGGTAGCAGGGTAATTTATGGGAACATTAGAAGTCCCACTTGACCTGGAGAATAGTTCAGGGAATCCGGGGACGACACTTGGCGGCTCTTTCCCATTGTTCCAGTCATCCAGCATTTCCAACATGCGGAGCCGTAGGATCCTATTTTCCTCCGCAGTTGCGGATTCAGGTGTGAGGACGGCTGAGATTGAGCTCTCCTCAGAGACGGGGACTGTTTGCAATGGAATTTCCGAAGACATTTCCACACTTCCTTTTGACCTGGTGAAGTAAGTGTGAGTACTGCTTCTGGTCCTAACAATAGGTAGTTGAACACCTCTCCTTGATCTCGTGAAGTATGAGTGCGAGGCCAGACTTTCACCAAACCAACCGTCTTTTCAAAAACCCTGGGAAAAATGCTCAATGACAAACGCACGGTTAATTCTGCAGCAAATAATAGATAGTTAATCTCACGTTGGGCATGATGCACCTATACAGTTAAGTGGATTACTATATGTTTGCTACGAGAGCATGCGTCATTCCGGCATTTTTTCTCTTATTAGTTTTTCCCCCTTTTTTTCTTTTCTTTTCTTTTCTCTTTTGTTTTCCTTTTATTTTTTATTTTTTATTTATTTTCGTAGTAAAAGAAATATTTTTTATTTTTGTAGTAAAAGAAATGCGACCGGATCCGATGAGGATTGCCTACGTATCACGATGCCTACGTGAATCAGATCATTACGTAGTTCGAAAAACACAAATGGACGTAAAAGAAACAACCTCTTCATTGTTGAAATGTTCTATTACAAGCTACATTCTGCAAAAGAAAAAGCAAACTTGGAAAATGAACCTAGACTCAAAATAGACTGAAAATCACCTTGATGAAAAAACAGGCAGAAGATGCTAAAATACAGATTTGACCTATGAATGCATTATGGTTTTAAAAATTGGTTTCCGCGGGGCATCGTTCGGCCTCGCCGCGGTCCTAGGCGTGAGATCCCTCTCAAGTTGCTCCAGCTCGTGCATAGTCTGCTTGACATAACCCATTACTGCCGAGAGGACGGTAGCGCTGGACATGTTCTCACATCGTAGACATCGTCTGGTGATGGCATGGGCAATGGCCTTGATCCTATCTCTGGTTTGCTTCTTCTCTATGAGTAGGTGCCTTATCTGATCACTGCTCGTCTTGAATACCTGTGAGTCCTGTATGTGCTGATCCCTCAACTGCCGCACTTCTTCCTTCATTTGGGCCAACAAGTCGTAACAGTATCTATTCTCCATTTGGAAATCCCTGGCCTGCTTAACTGCTTTAAACTCAAGTGTAGCCATCTCCCTTTTTATTTTGGAAACAGCCTTCTCGTGATCACGTTTCAATTGGTTCAAACATCGGCGATGCTTATCTACTCTTGTTTCCCACCGTGCCTTGAATTCTGTCATGACCTTTTCGGATTCTTCTAACCTGTCTCGCCATTCCGTGATCTCTCTTTTCAAACCCTTTATCAACCGCTGGTCTGATTGACTTCTGGGTTGCTCATCAAGAGACAATCTCAATTTTTGGACTCGGGCCTTAAGTTCTTCATTATCTTGGATCAACCTATTCTTTTCGCTTCGATCCGCCGCGATTTGTACGCTGTTATCGAATTTCAAACTATCTATTTGTAGCTTCAAATCGCCAATTTCTGCTCGATAACCCTTCTCTTTTGCTAACTAGTTCCATTGCCCTTGAGATGATTCTGCGAAATCTTTGAGATGCGGCCTCTTAGCCGGTCTTTCGTAAGACAGACTACCTCTAAACCAAGCGTGATATCCTGGGGCGACTTCCCCTTTTGCCGTATCGATCACACAAGTGTTTGCTGTCAGATGTTGGCATTCACTCCAGATTTGGCGAACTTCTTCTTCAGGGAAATGACCGTGCGGACTGATTTCAATCACTTGGGTACTCAAATCTCCGTCTTTCGGTACCACTTAGTACCTCCCAAGTTGCCTCAAAACCCGATACGGTGCATAGGGTTGGATACTTTTCAGTCCCATCAACAGAAAGTGAGGCCGGGTTGCCGGCATGTATATGATTTCCTCGATAGGTGACTATCCGAGCGTCCATTGGATTTGGCTGGCAGTGAGAGTTCGGAGAAATGAGGTCCATGATGTGACTCCCTCAGGTAAATTGAGCCCTTTGATTCTCGTGTAGAATTCTCCAATACAAGTTTTCTCTGGCGAACCATAACCCACAAGTGAGGAGCGATGACATAAATGATCGGTCATCCATACTTGCAACAGTAGGTTACATCCTTCGAAGAAGTCACCCCTGGCTCGACAAACAGTGAGAGCCTGGAAAATGTCAGCCATAATCATAGGCGCCAGAGTACTTTTATCTTGGGTAAGCAAAGTACTTACAACCCCAGTTATTCTTAGATCGATGTTGCCGTCCTCCCTTGGGAACACTATAAGACCTAAGAAAGCCGTCATGAAAGCCAATTGCTTGTGTTCGTCCCATTTTTGCCGGTTGCCTTTACTACATAGTTTGAAATCCGGCTTATTGAACCCACCCTCATGACCGTATATAGCATACATGAGATGGAGACTGCAGAAGCCTTTGGCAAGATCTGGATGGTGAAATGTTCGGGGTATTTTCAGAAAGTCCAAAAATCGGTGTACCGTGACGGCTCTAGGTGCAATCAAGTACTTGAACCTTAACGGAGCTTCATCACCCCCAATGTATCCCGCTATTTCCTCCAGCGTCAGGGTGTGTTCGAAGTCTGAAAAATGGAATACATTGTGCGCCGAGTCCCAGTAAGTGACCAATGATCTGATAATATCACCCCGAGGCTGAATGTCTAGTAAATCCGGGAGATTTTTCAGATATTTCCTCACTTTGCCTTGCCCTTCTTTGCCTAAGTCGTTCCACCATAATCGCAACTCAAAAAGGATCTTGGTCATTATTGAAAACGATTCATTTTGTATCGTGCTCATCCTGCACATTTATTTAAGGCGATAAACTTTATTAGACTCAAAAAATTAAAATTATCTAGATTTTTTTGAAAACGGGAGGTTGGACCCGCCGAGAGTTGCCTACGTATCTCACCCCGTGCGAGAATCAAACCGGCGTAGTTCGGTCATATCGCGAATAGAGAAAATCAAATAAACCTAGTAATCAAGAATAAGCATTTTTATTGTTTTTGGAGAAAGATAAATACTAAAAATATTTTTTTTTTGTTTTTTTGTTTTTGTTTTTTTTTGCAATATTTGGACTATTAGTCCGAATTTATAAAAGGGTATTACAAAAGAAACAACACATTTTTTTTGAATTATGAGTTTTCCAGATTTTTTTTATTATACTTCTTTTTTTTATTTTTTTTTTCAAAAATAAATACCCTTTCTTAAAAAGAACAGAACAATTTTAATATTTTTTTTTTAATGAATCAAACTAAAAGACAACTTTTGGTTTTATATTATTTTTTTTTTAGAAAAATTCCGACGAGGTTTCGACACTACTTGGACATTGGTTTTATTTTTCCAAAATAAGTAATTATCTCCCTACGCTGCTATTTTTCTTTTTTTTTAGAAACCGATCAACATGCAGAACCGAAGAAAATAAATGCGCAAAACAAATAAGATGCAGCAGGGTGGCCTTTTCATTTCTGGTTGCTTGTCCTAGACGGACCCAACCCCTGTGTTGAGCCCCCTAAGTCAGATGCAACATGATGCAAATAAGCGTTCCTACTAGGGATCCGGCATGAAGTCGAGTTATACTAGGTTTAAACCTTGGTATTTGTTCTAGACTGTGTACCCGAGCGGACAACTCGAGTCGAGGAGGGGCAACTTACCGGGAACCAAAAGGCCGTCCGGCTTCGTAACTTATCCGTCCTCTTTCTTATTTCGGGTATTGACACTAACAGAATAGGGAGTCTCGACCAGCGAGCTTCTCCCCGGAGGTGAAGAGAGAAGGGTTTCGGCACAGTTTATATACAGTTCAGATAATATCAAAGCGGTAAAAGACAATATTTAGCACGTTATGCAAAAATATGTAATAAAGATCAGATAATAAAGCCAAATATAACAATTATTCTAAGCTCGAATTCTTGAACCCTGAACCAGTGGTTCTGGGTTTCATTCCCCAGCAGAGTCGCCAGAGCTGTCACACCTCCTTTTTGCGCGCCCTCCCCGAAGGGTTAAATGCGCGAGGGAGTTTTTCCAATTTAAGTGACAATATTCGAAATGGGATTATTTATTTAATTCAGAGTCGCCACTTGGGAAAGGTTTAGCTTTTGGTGTCCCAAGTCACCGGTTTATCTTGAATCCCAAATCGAGGAGATTTTCGACTTTTCCAAATGAAGTCTGCGAACCAGAAATTCTAAGTAAGGAATTCTGTTGACTCGAGGGAAGGTGTTAGGCACCCTCGAATCCCGTGGTTCTAGCACGGTCGCTTAAATTGTTATAATGGCTAAATATCTGATTTAAATACATGTTATGACTTACGTGCTTTTATTAAGTTTAAACCGCTTTTATTATTATCATTTATTTTTATAGAATTGCAACGTCGTGAAAATGCATCTCGAACCACGTCACAATCAATGCACCCGTAGTTGTTAACACATTTCGACTCCGTTGAGATTTGAATTTGGGTCACATAAATGCGCACCCGAATTTAAGAATGTAATTTAATTAAGTCGCGCCTAAAAAGTCTAACGCATTATTATCTTTGGGGAAGGCAGTGGAATTCACTAAACAGTCCATCCCAAATTCTAAGTATTTATTATGACCAATTATTGAGGGCCCCGCAATTTGCCTTTTTATTCGGCGAGGCTCGTCTCATTATTTTAGAAGGGTACCCTACAATGACTACGTCTTTACTACATTTATCTTTAAAGAAAAGGAATGATGCCGAATTTTGCTGGTTTGGACAAATACGGACTGAATCCTTATTATGTTTGCCGAACCTAAACTTGTTTGATTACCTGATTGATTGTTCATGAGGTGAGGGTTACCGCATGCTTTGTCTTCAACAAGTGAATATGCTTATTAATTCGCTAAGTGAGATTGCAAACAAACTAACAACATATATTGAGTTATGTTTAACGACCTCCAAGTTCTATTCTTAACACTCTAAACTATTTGAAATTGATAAAAGAAATCGGCTGTTTTATTATGAAAATTACTACTAATTGAACTCAAAAAGGATTATTAGTTTTTCTCAACAATCATCAAAAGAATCTATACCGAAACCCAGTATCGAACCTGCATTGGAACGAATAAACTGACAGGAGAACTGGCATTCATAGCCAGACTCTTAATGTGACTGTATGGGAGTTTGTTTGGGATACATTTATTCCGGACCCAGTACCACAGTTTTGTCAATTCAGTGGTCTAGGCAAAATGCATACAAGTGCTACCATGACTCTATGCTATACAGTCATACTAAATCAAACAAGTGTTATACTGAACTGAATGTATACTAAATCAAAACATGCTGTCTATGTCATACTATCATTACTGTTGAGCCATGCTATCTAACAGTTCATCTTAAACAGAATGTATGCTAGTTTATACAGAATATTTGCAGTTCGCAGTAAAAATACAGGCCCAACTAACATTCGAACTATCTTTTTACACCAATGCTATAACATAAACTGGTATTCATTTCTTTATTTCTGCTTCAACTTCAAACTTTCAACAATACAAGGTTCAAAGGTTGTGTACCTGGGAATATTTGCAATTGAAGAAAGGGGCAATTAGTAGAGTAACAATGAACAAATGCAGCAGCAGTAACAGCACCAACAGTAGCAGCAGGGCAGTATAGCAACAGCAACAAGAAACAGTAGAGTAGCAACTACAACTCTCAAACAATTGGAGTGAGATCAACCTCAACTAAACTAAACTTTCGAGTAGAACAAACAATAAACAAGCAGACTCAGTTTTTGTGAGAACTCAGTATTGCACAGAATAGGTCCAGATTTAGTTGAAGTCAGAAACAAAAGGAAAGGAAGCAATTTCTGGTTTTGTTTGTCTGAGTTATCAGACAGATTCTTTTCCAGTTTTCTGGATTCAAAAATTCGAACTTCAAGATATTCCCTCTTAGTATCTTTCCCTATCTCTGTGTGCTCTATCTGTGTCTCTAATTAGTGTGTATTCCAACTCTTTTTTTCAAAGAATTCCTTACAGTCTATCTGTTTTTTCTCTTTTCTTTCTCTAATTCTGTCCTTTTATCTCCCAGGTCCTCCTCCTTTATAAGCCTCGACACCATCCTTTTTTAACAGCCTGTTTTTCAAAATGTCACAGTACCCCTCCCATGTGTCTTTTACCTTTTTAGATCCCAATTAATTATATATAACTTCCATCAACATTCCCTGGCAGACTTACTTTTAAACGGTTTAATACTTTTTAAACTTAAAGTAGGGTATGGGCAGTAGAATATGTTGACAGCATATGCTGTCAAACCATTTAAAATTAAACAAAGGACCTTTATGCAGGCCACAGGCTGTGCACAAAGCACATGAGATGCACCAATGCAAATGCTGTGCATGAGTGCACATGCCTTCCAATTCAGAATCTAAACACAAACAATCCAACAGCTATAAGTGAACTAAACTGGCTCTTAATTGATTCAGGCAAATGTTCAATAGAAGCAAATCGATTTAACTTTGTTCAGACAGTTGAAACTAATTGACGACACATGTCGACTCGACTATATTAGCATTAACATACACAAACGTAGCCAAATCAGACATTCAAAAGCATGGGACACATGACTCGACTTATACTGATTAAGCAGGATTATACTTTGAGGAATCAGTTAGTCAGTACAAATTTGGAATACAACCAATACACATGTCTTATCAGAATAGGAGGGGTTCAAACAAAACACAGTGGTTCAGGCAAAGTGGTCAATCAGAAGGTGGTAAAATTTAAAGACACAAATTGAAACAAAACATGACCAGATATTTAAAACAAATCACACGGACTAAAACAAATAAAGGAAAGAAAACAAACTCACCTTAAAGCTTGCAAAGTTAAAAGTTTGAACTCGGATTTGGACAAACTTTTCTTAAGGCTGAATGGACTTTAATCGAAGTGTTTCTCAGATGAGAAACACTTTGATTAAAGTCCATTAGACCTTAATCTCTTCGGTTGAACCGGTATGAACCAGTGACGAAGGACACAAAACTTTCAAACTTAGATCTGGGATTCAGGCTTCCCTGATCAGATTCGGACCAAACCAAGTATGGTTTGGTCACGAGGGGGGTCTGGGGAGTGTCTGGTGTGAAGCTTGGGTTGGTTGGTGTAGATTAGGTTCCGACTCGAATCTTCAAATGAAGATTCGAGCAGGTGGGGTAGGATTCGAAGTGTGTGGTTGGTAGATTTAGGTTCAGGATGGCATGGGGGTTCTATGGTGTTCAGGTGGAGGTCACCGGCGTTCAGGCCGCCGGGTTTCTGGTGAAGGTGTGCAGGGGCAGCTAGGGTTTGAAGGGGATGGGTTTGGTGAAGACGAAGGCGGGGGTGTTGGCTAGGGGGGCAGGGTATGGTGAATGGTTTATATAGTTAGTGGGTGGGTGAACCTCGACCGTTAGATCAATCTAGATCTACGGTCTGGATCTGAAGGCTTAAATGGAACGGTGTCGTTTTGAGGGTTGAGGGTTGGGGTCAGTCCGGGTGAGACGGGTCGGGTTTATTGGTGGGTTATGGGGAATTGATCTTGGCCGTTGATCAATCTGAGATCAACGGCCCAGATCAGGCATGACTCAAACGACGTCGTTTGGACGTCCTGGGCATCAGGTGGCCTGGACCGGGCGGGCTTGGTTTGAACGTTGTTTGTTTGGGCCAATTTATTAAAATTGGCCCAATCCGGAATAATTGCTGATTTTTTTTCTTTCTTTTTTTTTATTTTAAAAACAAAACTAAGCAAAAAAAATCAAAATTAAAAATTAAATACACACTCAATACAATTATTTGCACACACACTAAAATATTTCAAAACAGGTAAAATCAAACAAATCAAAATCACGGACGAAGATGCCTATTTATGATTTCTCTCTTTTTTTAACGACCGGATTACGGTTCGAATTACGCTTGACACACACATTTTGTATTTTTAAATAAATAAATAAGAAAAATAAAAATGGGTAAAAGTCATGAATAAATCAACAAAGTGCAGCACAGAAATTCGAAAATTGTACAGCAGGGCCAATTATTATTTTTTATTTCCTTTTGGAGCGATTATCGTGCGAAACAAAAATCACGTGCTCACAGTCTCTGTAACGATCAGCGATTCTCTAATAAATCAGCTTATCATCCGTGACTCCTATGAACCTAGAGCTCTGATACCAACTTGTCACAATCCAGTTCACCCTCCGTGAACTGTCGTGATGGCACCTAGTCTCTACGACTAGGTAAGCCTAACAAGTGCAGAAATAAATGGAAACTTAAGAAAACATAAATTAAAAGCCAAGAATAACCAAATGAAAAGCAGTATATAGGATGCCACTCGGCATATATAGCACAATAGCTCAGAATTCTAAAATACTATCCCAAAATCCGGAAACTCGCGGGAACACAAGCCTTTGAAATATCTAATAGTCTAACTCCATAATATCTAACAAGAAAGAAAAATAGAGAAGGGCAATGTTTAACAGCTAGAATGGAAAGGGAGTCCTCGGTCTGCGAACGCGGCAGATGTACCTTGAAGTCTCTATAGTGGATGCCTCCATCAAGGATGGTAGGCCTGAGTAGAAGTTCCTAGATCTGCACATGAAAAACATGCACAGAAAGGGCATGAGTACACCACAACGGTACTTAGTAAATGCCAAGCCTAACCTTGCTCGGGTAGTGACGAGGAAGGTCAGGGCCCTACTGAGAGTAAGTAATCGGGGATTTCTTAGTATCTCGAGGATCTCTTGGTATCCTCAATATATACTAGGGATCTCTTGGTATCTTGAGGATCTCTTAGTATCCTCAATATATTCCAGGGATCTCTTAGTATCACGACGAATCTCTAGGTATCCTCAATATACATGTCAGGGATCTCTTGGTATCCCGCACCTTAGTCCAGATAATAAATACGTACAGGGGATCTCCCGGGATGCCGTCCTGTAGTCCCAAATTAAAACATACAGTAGCAACACATGAATATTAAACTAAATGCTAATTTCGTACTAAGTAACAGTTAATTCTAGCCTACCATACTTCACGTAATGCAATTAAGGCAGTTTAAGTAAATAGACAATTAAGTCAACTAAGCATGCTTTGCTAAACTAACAACAGGCTAAGTTTATAAGTAGAATAAAACAAGAAAGAAAGGAACTCAATCGAAATACTTAAAGTAAAACCGGATTTTCAACAATTAGCTCAAATACGCACTCATCACCTCACGTAAAAGGCATTTCAATTATCAAATATATCATATCCTAAGGGGAAGGTCCCCCACACAAGATTAAACAAGTCACTTACCTCAAACCGGTTCAAAATCAACCCGAGACCATGTCCTTGCCACGAGTACTAGACTCCAAATGGCCCAAATCTATTCAATTCAATTTCATAATGTAAATAATACTTCAAGTAACTGATTCTACAATTAAATTCTAGAAATGACCAAAATGACCCTTGCGACCACATCTCGGAATCGGGTAAAATTTATATTTTTAGAAACCTCGTACTCTCACGAGTCTATACATAATAAGAACACTAAAATCGAAGTCCAAATAACCCCTCAATTCCTCATCTAAAGGTCTCTTAAAATCAAGCCCTAATTACCCATTTTTTCCAAATTTCTCACAACCAATTAAGTCTTTAATCACATAAAAACAAGTTATGAAGTCAAGGACGTTACCTCCAAGTGATTTCTCTTTGTTTTCCTCGAAAATCCCTCTTGGAAGCTTCAAACCCGGATGAAAATGGTGGAAGAATAGCTAAATTTTGCAAAGGCAACTATTTATATGTTCTGCCCAGTGACTTCTGCATTTGCGGCCCTAGGACCGCATCTGCGGTCCCGCTTCTGCGGATCAAGTGTTGCACCTGCGACTTTCCTTTAAGTGACCAGCAACCGCATCTGCGAGTACCTTTTCGCAGATGCGAAACCGTTTCTACGGTCTCCCTTCCGCATTTGCGGACCCTGAAGACAAAGCCAATATCCGCTTCTACGGTCCTCTATGTCGCTTCTGTGGCTCCGCATCTGCGGTCCCCAAACCGCAGATGCAAAAATACCAGCAGAACAGCTGCTGCAACAACTTCAACTCCAAAATTTCCTCCGTCAACCATCCGAATTCATCTCGAGGCACTCTGGACCTCAACCAAAAGCACCAATATCACCTAATACCTTATTCAAACTTGTACCAACTCTTAAAACACTTAAAACAACATCGAAACCTCGGATTAATCAAGGATTTAAGCCTAAGAACTCCAAATTTCCTCAAAATACGCTTTCGATCAAAAAGTCTATCAAACCTCGTCCGAATGACCTGAACTTTTGCACACACGTGACATTCAACACTACGGAGCTACTCCAACTTCCGGAACTCCATTCTGACCCTCAGATCGAAATCTCACTATCGGACCGGAAATTTCGAAAATTTGACTTTCGGCATTTCAAGCCTACTCCAAAACATATTCCGAACACGCTCCTAACCTCAAAATCACCTAACGGAGCTAACGGAACCATCGGATTTCTATTCTGAGGTCGTATTCACGTTGTTCCAACTACGGTCAACTTTCCAACAGTTAAGCTCTCATATAGGGACTAAGTGTCCCAAAACTCTCCAAAATTCATAACTGAACGTCCCGACAAACCAAAATAGCAGAAATAAATACGGGGGAAGCAGTTAATAGGGGATCAGGGCATTAATTCTAAAAACAACCGGCCGGGTCGTTACATCTTTTTTTATCTTTTCCTTTTCGCTAAGTTTCCCAAGATATTTTTTAGTTTCAATTTACTAAACAGACTCAAATTTACCTTAAATACAGGTTTGAAAGTTGTGTCTTTTGGTATGCCGTTTTCTGCTTTTCCCCTTTTAGCTAAGTTCTCCAAGTCAGGATCTTTGTTATGCAAAATTAATTGTACTTAAGTTAAATTAAATTATTTCGTACTATTGTTTTACAAGATATATAGCAAATTGCCATAAATTTACATATAAAATGTACTATAGACGCTGTGAATGGTATTCATCTTTTCTGGGACTGATTATGAATGCTTTTCTTTATTTTCATTTCTTTTCTTTTTTTTAAAAAAAAATTATCAGCTCATAACAAATTTATATATATACAAATTCAGGAGTTCGTATTCTCATCGTTCCATTAGACGTGCTAATAGTTAGTGGTGGCCTTTGAAGGTATAAAATTACTACCAATGCCTTCTCTTCTCTAAGTGTTTGAATAAATTCTTCAATGAATTACCATTTCTATTAAATTTGTTATGCATATTTCTGTCTTCTCTATCTTTTAAGTGTTTGTGATTTATTTTTATCCCCGTTGTCTTGAGGAGTATTAATGGCTTTTGTTCTCATTTTTCTTGGGCTAAATTATATCATAACTACTGCTTGGAAGATGATATAAGTCAGAATTTTAAAAAAATATAGGTTTTCTTTATTTTTGGTTATCATAGTTCATTCATTCAGTTGGATGCCTTTGAAAGGAAAATTATTAGTTTCACCAATATGGGCATAAGTTGTTGTCAATTTTGATTTCTTTAGCCTTATGATGATTAGGGGAAGAGGTTGGAAGCTGGATCAATGGAGGGCTGACATTAGTTTGTTGTTAGAGTCAATTTACTGGTGTATCAAAATGAGATGTTGTAATTTCTCATGCATATTTGTTTTCATAGTCTGATAATGGTTTGTGTAGAGCAATTTAGCAACTTTAACAGAAGTTTCTTCATATTTTTGGCAGCGATCAAGTTTTCTGACTATAAAAAGATGCCTACACTTGAAAAAAATATTGATTCCATATGCCAACAAAAAAAGGGAAGCGTCAATGCTCTGAAGAAAGAGGCGTCCCGTAAAATATATATAGAGATGTTAGCAGACAGAAGAGAATTAAACTTAATGCAACGACGAATGGTATACCTTCATTCTACAACATATAACCCTATTGGTAATTCCACGGAGGTACCAACTGCCTGTCAATTTAGCAAAGAGTGGATCGAGAATATAGTTGGTGTAAGAAGAGCCTCATCTTCTCTCTTGGAAACAAGTTAGTACAGTATTGTTTTTTAGTTAATAACTTGCTTCTTATATGTGTATATTTTAGTTTATATGTTCACACATCAATGTGATGTGACTAACTTGTTTTCTCTTTGTCTGTCTTACCAAATGTGCACTCAGTTGATGCTTCCGTTATTTCTAATAATGGCAGAGATATAAGTAGTAGCTCCTGCATTTTTGAAGTTGGTAAGCCTGGAACAATGGTGTTATTTGTAGTTTTTTGACATAACCATACTTATGTGATAATTCCTTATATGTTAGGGTCCACGTCAGGAACGTGCACCAAACAATACACCATTATGTCGCATACAACAACAAAGAAAGGTTTGTTTTTAGCTACCCTTCAAACCATTTTAATTATTTTTTCCTTTGAGCTGATATATTTTTCTTCAGTAAATTTGAGATACACAGGTCGTAAAAATAGAATATTGGGTTGTTACAACACTAATGAATTGCCTACTAGCTCTTTTAGACTCAAACCCGTATTGAACTATGAATTTTGTAGAGCCAAAAGATTTCAATAAGAACCGTCGGGGTTTTGTTGTGACAATGGTTCAGTGAAATTGGTTCACTATGGAATGCCTACTGAATTGCTAAATCTTTATTTAGGAAACTCTGAGGAATGTCAACATTTTCGCACTTATGTTAGAATGTATAATAATATGGTCGCATTTACTTCTCTTGGAGTGAAATATGATAGAGATTTAGCGAGAAGAAATTGTGGTATTTATACATTTAGAGTTTAAGGAAAAATGTATCATTTTTTAAATAACTTGGTCCCATCGAGTCAGCCGACTAAAAATCTACAATTGTATTTCTATGATACAAATAATGAAATAGTTAATCGAATGGCATTCTCTGACAAGCTTAATGAATCATTTATCAGAACTTTGATGGACACTTTAAAAATGAACCCATACTGCATTTTATTGAAATCGTTAACAGATATTTCAGAATTATCCAACTTCTATATTGAGCTTAAGTCTGACTCTAGTTTAGATCAAAGAACATACAACTTACCAACATTGTCAGAAGTAGCAACAATATAGATAGAAGATGAGAGTAGTTCCAATATTTCTTTACCGCACATTCGAATTTATACGCATAGTTGTAAGAGCCAGTTGGTAAATTATTACTACGGCTGTTATTGCAGTATCCATTACTATTTCCTTATGGATAGAATGGATGACACTGTGGTATTAAAAAGATTATTCAAACGAACAATACTATTAGTGCTGGAATTTACTGTGAACACGACCAACTTCCGAGTGTAGAAAATATGTGCTCAATTGACATGCTTCTTGATATGGAAGCGGAACTTCTGCAAAAAAAGAAATGAAAAAGAAATATTGTATCTTGCTGTAAATATTACTGTTATAAGCTTCAAATGAGGGATGACGAAGAAAACGGAGTTCTGCATGCTGGGAGAGCATTTCAACAGTACTCAGTTGATCAATTAATCAAGCTTGAGACTCAAAGGTTAGATTTCTATTCACTTAATTAAGATTTATTTTAAGTTGATGCATTAGCGAGGATTCATGATGTTCTAAGACATGGAGAGAGAGATGCATCAAATATTAGTAAATAAAGTTTTCTTCCTGTGAGTTTTGTAGGAGGTCTTAGAGATATGCGCCGAAGATATATCGACGCTATTGCGTTAGTGCAACATTTTGGAAAATCTGATATATTTTTGACAATGACATGTAATCCATATTGACTTGAAATAGAAGAACATTTATTTGTAACAAATGAGGTACAAAATCGGCCTGATTTAGTTAGTCGAGTGTTTAGAACGAAGGTATAAGAGATGAAAACGAATATACTAAAGAGAAACATATTTGGAAGAGTTGCTGCTTTTATGTACACTATTGAATTTCTAAAGCGCGGTCTTTCACATGCTCATTTTTTTTATCATACTCAACAATGAATATAAATTGTTAACTCCAGAAGCTTATAATAAAATTGTTTGTGATGAACTGCCTGATTTTGATACGTATGATTACTTGTATACAGTTGTTACTAAACATATGATGTATGGACCTTGTGGTACCTTAAATCCTAAATGTCCTTGTACAGAAAAAAAGGATATTGTAAGTTTGAATATCCAAAGGAATTTGCCGATCACACATCAAATGGAAAAGATGGGTATCTAATATATCAAAGATGAAATACCGGCAAAGTTGTAAATATTAGAGGACAACTTCTTGATAACCCCTGGGTGGTTCCTTAAAATCCATATATACTGGGCAAATTTAATTGTCATATTAATGTTAAAGTTTATTCTGATATTAAAGTTGTCAAATATCTTTATAAATATATTTGCAAGGGACATGATAAAATTGCTTTTTTCGTACATGCTGATGATCCAAATATTGAAATAGATGAGATCAATCAATATCAATCCATTAGATGGGTTTCGCCATCGGAAGCAACGTGGCGTTTATTTGATTTTCCCATTAGCGAAATGAGCCCAGTTGTTTACCATCTTCAGCTACATCTTGAAGGACAACAATTTATTTCTTTTAAAACCACACAGACCATAAATACAATTGTAAGTAATCCCATGATTAGAAAAACAATGTTGACGGATTTTTTTTTTGATGAACAGAGAAAATAAAGATGCTAAAAATCTAAGTTACTTTACAAAGAATTTCCACAATATTTTGTATGTCTAAATAATATAGGATGTGGACACGTCGATAATGGGGTACTGTTATTGGACGTATTATGACATGTCATCCTACAGAGGGGGAAAGATACTATCTTCGATTGTTATTAATGAATATTAGAGGACCAAAATCATATCAACATTTGCTAAGTGTAAATGGAGTATGTTGTGGTACATTTAGAGAAGCCGCAGGAAAAAAAGATTACGACAATGCAACAATAACTTGGTTAAATGTATGTCAGAAGCTGTAAGATATCAGATGCCTTATAGTTTAAGACGTTTATTTGCTACGTTGTTGGTCTATTGTAATCCTACTAATCCGAAAGTACTTTGGGACAAATTTGAAGATTCTATGTCTGAAGACTTTAATATTATGCCAAATTTGAACAAGAAACAGATTCGTCATATGACTTTAAACCATATTAATGATATTTTGCATTCAATGGGTCATGACATAAATGAATTTACGCTTGTACCTGAAAGAATTTCAGCTTCATTAGCTATTAAAGAGGCCCAAGATTCTCATTTTGAAAGAAATAGAATTGTTAGAGACGAAGATTTGTTATTGGAAACCAAATTGAACAATAAACAATGAGAAGCATATAATATAATTCTTGATAGAATATTTAAAACTAAACCTGGAGCTTTTTTTATAGATGGTCCTGGAGGAACAAGAAAAACTTTTTTGTATAGTGCATTACTTGCTGCTATACAGTCAAAAGGATTTGTAGCTTTAGCAACAACCTCTGGTGTTGCAGCTTCAACTCTTTCCGGAGAACGAACTGCTCACTCCCATTTTAAAATTCCTATTGATATTGATGGACAATTCTCATGTAATATTAGTAAACAAAGTTCACTTGCATTATTTATACAAGATGCCAAATTAATAGTATGGGATGAAGTATCAATGGCCAAAAAAGAATTGATAGAGGCTTTTGATTTACTATTGAAAGATCTAATGGATACGAAGATACTATTTGGTGGGAAAGTTGTTGTTCTTGGTAGTGATTTCAGGCAAACTCTTCCAGTTGTTCGTAGTGGAAAAAAAGAGGACTTCATAGAAGAAAGCTTGCAATGTTCTAACATTTGGAATCGACTCAAAAAATTGCGATTATCAGTAAATATGCGAGCAAGAACAGATCCTGCTTTTTGTGAATATTTGATGAAAATAGGGAGCGGAAAAGAAAAAACAAATTGGCAAGGTAAGATTGAAATCCCTAATTGTTTCATTGTTCCTTTTATTAGTGAAAAAGAATCGTTGAATCTTTTATTTAGAGTAACTTATCCAGATTTTTATGCATCTCCTTGTAATATGTCTTCTACATCTTCTCGTATTATTCTGACAACAAAAAATGACTTTGTTGATGAAATGAATGATATGCTCATAACTCAATTATTGGGTGATTCTAGGACATATGATGGATTTGATGAAACTACTGAAACAAATGATCAAAGTCAATATGAAATTTATTTGCATAGCTTACACCCTGCTGGTTTACCTCCGTATAAATTAACTTTGAAAAAAAGTTGTCCTGTTATGTTATTGCGAAATTTAAATCCGTGCGAAGGCTTATGTAATGGTACATGACTTGTATGTTGTAATTTTAAAGGAATATTATAAGTGCTAAAATTGCAAGCGGGGATTTAAAAAACACACATGTATTTATTCCGAGAATACCGTTGTTATCTTCACAAGATGAAAAAAATACCTATTCCTTTCAAAAGAACACAATTCCCTATTAGATTATATTTTTCTATGACTATAAATAAAGCTCAAGGTCAGACGTTAGATTTTGTTGGAATTTATTTACAAGAGCCTATTTTTTCCCACAGTCAACTTTATGTTGCTTTATCCCGAGCAACAAACTCGAATTCTGTGAAATTGTTGATCCAACCGCCAATATTTGATAGCAATGATGATCATACAACACACAATGTAGTATACGAAGAAATCATTCAGGCAACTGCTATCTTATAAATTGACCGTTGTACTATCAGAAGCCAAGGTATGACACAATTTGGGCACAACACTGGCTATACGGTAAGTAATTTTCTTGTTGAATGGATGGATTTAACAATTGCTATTACTATTGTCAGGGCCCGAATTTCCCACCCTCGGGAGTCGTGATGGCGCCTACTCATAGAAGTTAGGCAATCAACAAAATTTCTCTTTCATTTTAATCCTTTTTACAACTTATATTAACAGGTGACAAACATTTAAATAATAGCGGAAGATGAAAATTAAGCAAAAGACTTAGAGGATTATAATACCAAAATAAATACAAGAAAAGCCAACATATGTCTCTACCCAGAAACCAGTGTCACAATATTCACAGACCTTCTATGATCACTACATACAAATGTTTGAAAGAAAAAACACAGTCTGTCTCGAATACAAATGATAACAGGACATAAAAACAGAAAGAATAGACGTCGGGCCTGTGGACGCCTGCAGGACTGCCTCGGAATCTCGGTGGATTGAAGGCTGGCTCCCCTAATGCTACTGACCCAGTGCTGCTCCGGTATCTGCACAGAGTGCAGAGTGTAACATCAGCACAACTGACCCCATGTGCTGGTAAGTGTCTAGCCTAACCCCGGTGAGGTAGTGACGAGGCTAGGACCAGACTCCAGATAAACCTGTGCAGTTATATAATATATGGTAGAAAAATAAACACGAAATAAGCAGTTTAAAGGGAGGGGGTACATGCTTCGGGGAACATATCAAGTCTAGCAGAAACTAAATAGAAATCTGAAAGGAAAGTGAAATATCTACAATAATACAATAATACTACTGTTGCGGTGTGCAACCCGACCCCTTATCATTTAACAGTGTTGCAGCGTGCAACCCGATCCATCTATTTAACTGTTACAGCGCTGATCCAATAGAATATTTGTTGCGGCATGCAACCCGATCCAACATAGCATTGTTGCGGCATGCAACTCGATCCATATATAATAATGTTGCGGCGTGCAACCCGATCCTTATATAACCCGATTCATATATAATAAAAATGTTGCGGCGCGCAACCCGTTCCAAATATACAGTCAACAATAATCATAATAACCGTCCCGACAAGGGATCAACCATAAACTACACTATCTCGGCAAGTGAATTCAACAACACAAGTATATGCGTCCCGGCAAGGGAGAATCAGCTGTAACCAATCTTAACTCAACTCCTACTCATCTCAGTTATCACCATTACTCAATCACAAGTAGATTCCATGAAAATAACTAAGCCTTTGCTCAATATCAAGGATTTACCCACTAAAGCATCCATAGTATCATTTAAGAATACAACAAGGATCAATTTAAGACTCACGGTCATGTTCGACACTAACGTATAGATACTCGTCACCATGCCTATACGTCGTACTCAACAAGAAACAAATAGTAAATAGGACTCAACTCCTAATCCCTCAAGCTAAGGTTAGACCGAACACTGACCTCAAACTTCCACGACCAACTCAATCCTCAAATACTGCCTTCCTTTCGAATTCGGCTCCAAATCAATTGTATCAATACATAATCGACTTCATAGCATCAATAAACGCTAAACAATTCAATTCCAATGCCTAATTATAGCTTTCTAATCATTCTTCCCAAAAATTCAAAAATCGACCCCGGGCCCGCTTGGTCAAAACACGATGTTCGAACCAAAATCCGATCCCCCATTCATCCACGAGCCCGAATAGATAATTAGTTCCAGAATTCGACCCCAAAACGAGGTCTAAATTGCAATTAATCAAAAAGCCCTAATTCTACCCATATCTCTAATTTTCTACTCTTAACTACATGTTTTAGGCCTAGAAATCTAGTGGGTATTGATAAAAATGGAAGAAAACAAGTTAAAGATTATTTACCCAAGAGATTATGGTGAGGAAATGCTTCAAAAATCGCATAAGAGCTTTGGAGAAGAAGAGGTTTATGAAATTTTGTAAAAATCCCGTAAGTGTTCTGTTTTTGAGACTTTAAAATAACTGGGCAAAAATGTTCTTCGCGTTCGCGATGAGTCAGGCCTATAGACCTTTGCATTCGCGTAAACGGGCTTGCGTTCGCGGAGAAGGATCTCCCAGAGCCCTCGCGTTCGCGTCCAATGGGTCGATTTCGCGTAAGACAAATGCCCCACCCCCGCCGAGGCTCATTTGGCCTTCGCGTTCGCGTGGCCAGGACCGCGTTCGCGAAGGGATAACCCCCCACTGCCTCGGGTTCACGACCTGAGCTACGCGTTCGTGTAGAAGGAATTCCCTTCAACAAAATTTAACACATCGTGTTCTTGAGGGTTCTCCCGCAAACGCGAAGAAGGACACATCAGAATCCTAACAGCTGAAAACCTGTAGTTTTTTCCTAAGTCCAAAACTTCCCGAAACACATCCGAAACACACTCGAGCCCTCGGGACACCTAACCAAACACACTTACTAACTCAACAACATCATACGAACTTAACCGTGTGATCAAATCGCCAAAATAACCTCAATAACAACGAATTAAACCTCAAAATCAAAGAATTTTTCTCAAACTTCATAAAACATCAACTTTAGCAATTTAGGTCCGAATCACGTCAAATGACATCCGTTTTTCACCAAATTTTATAGAAATATCTTAAATCATATATAAGCCTTATATCGGGTTCCGGAACCAAAATACGGGCCCGATACCACCATGTTCTAATCAAATTTCATTTCAAATTCCTTTAAACAATTTCAAAAAATAATTTTATTTAAAAACTCATTTCTCGGGCTTGGGACCTCGGAATTCGATTCGGGGCATACGCCCAAGTCCCATATTTTCCTACGGACCATCCAGAACCGTCAAATCACGGGTCTGGGTCCGTTTACCCAAAACGTTGACTGAAGTTAAATCAGCTTATTTTACAGTCAAAACTTATCATTTTTCACAGATTATTATATTTAAGCTTTTCGGCTACGTGCCCAGACTGTGCACACAAATCGAGGTGACTCCAAAAGCTACTAGGGCATTTGTCAACCCGAATGACATTACCAAAAACTCATAATGCCCGTACCGAGTGCAGAAAGCTGTCTTAGGGACATCGGATGCCCTAATCCTCAACTGATGGTAGCCAGATCTCAAGTCAATCTTTGAAAATACCTTGGCACCCTGAAGCTGATCAAACAAATCATCAATCCTTGGCAATGGATACTTATTCTTGATTGTAACCTTGTTCAACTGCCGGTAATCAATACACATTATCATCGGCCCGTCCTTCTTCTTAACAAACAACGTCGGTGCACCACAAGGCAAAACACTAGGTCTAATGAAACCTTTCTCCAGCAAGTCTTGTAACTACTCCTTCAACTCCGGCGGGGCTATACGATACGGCAGGATAGAAATGGGCTGAGTGCCCGGAGCCAAATAAATGCAAAGTCAATATCCCTGTCGGCTGGCATACCCGGCAGGTCTGAAGGGAATACCTCAGGGAACTCACGAACAAGAGGCACAAAATCAATAGATGAAACCTCAACACTGGAATCACGAACATATGCCAAATAGGCCAAACACCCCTTCTCGACCATGCTCCTAGCCTTTACATAAAAGATTACACTATGGGTAGAATGACCAGGAGTCCTTCTCCACTCTAAACGAGGCATACCCGGTAAAGCTAAGGTCACAGTCTTGGCATGACAGTCCAAGATAGAATGGTAAGGTGATAACCAGTCCATCCCTAATATAACATCGAAATCAACCATGTCCAGAAGCAACAAATCTACTCGAGTCTCAAGACCCCCAATCACAACTACATAGGAACGATGGACTTGATCTACCATAATAGAATCATCCACCGACATAGACACATAAACGGGAACACTCAATGAATCACTAGGCATAACCAGATACAATGCAAAATAAGATGACACGTACGAGTATGTAGACCCTGGATCAAATAACACCGAAGCATCTCTATCACAAACCAGAACAGTACCTGTGATAACCGCATCTGAAGCCTCAGCCTCGGGCCTGGCTGGAAGAGCATAACATCGGGGCTAGGCCCCACCACCCTGGACTACATCTCTGGGACGACCTGTAGCTGGCTGGCCTCTACCTCTAGCAGTCTGAGCTCCATCTCTAAATCCTATACCTCTACCTCTAGCACCTCTACCCCCACTTCTAGCTGGCTGGGCGGTCTATGGAACACCTGGTGCCTGAACCATAGCACGGGAACCCTACTTCTACGACTGAGTACAATATGACCATACTCACCACACTCATAACATCCACCTAAATGTTGCGGCTGAGGAAACTGAGACTGACCCTAGCGACCTGAATGACCACCCCGAAAACTCTGGAGCGGCGGTGCACTAATAGAAGCTGGTGGCGCACTGTAGGGTTACTGATCAGAATACTACATGTGAGAACCACGACCACCTGAAGCACCGTGAGAACCTGAGGAGCTGACTAAAAAGGTCTAGGAGGATGGCCTCTACCATATAAATCTCTGCCTCCAGACGAGGCACCACTGAATCTACCTGAATGACAGGGTCTCTTATCTGACCCATGACCACCTCCCTACGACAAAACCATCTCCACTCTCCTGGCCACATTGGCCGCCTCCTGAAAAGTAATCTCACTCCTAGCCTGCCAAGCCATCTAAAGACGAATCAGCTGAATAAGACCGTCAATATACCTCCTTACCCTCTCTCTCTTGGTAGGAAGTATGATAAGAGCATGGCGAGCCAAGTCGATGAACCTGGTCTCATACTGTGTAACAGTCATGGAACCCTGCTGGAGGCCCTCAAACTGCCTCCGATAGGCCTCTCTCTGAATAATAGGGAGAAACGTCTCCAGAAATAGCTGAATAAACTGCTCCCAAGTCAAGGCTGGCGATCCGACTGGTCTAGCTAAGCAATAATCCCTCCACCAAGTCTTGGAGGATCCAGACAAGCGAAAAGTAGAAAAATCGACCCCATTGGTCTCAACAATACCCATGTTCCTGAGAACCTCGTGGCAGCTGTCTAGATAATCCTGGGGATCCTCAGTAGATGCACCACTGAAAGTAGAAGTCAAGAGCTTGGTGAACCTATCCAGCCTCCACAAAGCATCGACAGGCATAGCTGCTCCATCGCCGGTCTGAGATACCACACCCGGCTGAACTGCTCCAACTGGTTGCATGCTAGAGTCTGCATCTGGGGAGCTACCTGCTCCAGAGTGTGAGTAGCAGGAGTTTGGGCCCCTCCTCCAGCGTGAGAGACGGCTAAAGTGAAGTTTACAACAGATTTTGAGAATTAGACGGTTCAGACGGATCGGTCATCTAGTCCAAAGTGCATGTCATGTTCATTGAAGTCAGCATATTCCTCCAGATAAGTCCTTTTTATTTTTATTTTTCTTCTCTGAAAGGGACACTTCTTGATTAAGTTGTAATATCTATTAGTTCACCTACTTGTTTTCTTTCGTACTATTCATTTTGAGTCCCTTTCAGTCTAATTTTGTCAAAGCAAAGCAAAGAAAAGGCCGCAAAATTGGTTACAGTTTCCCTGTTATATGAAGCGAAACTTTCTGGGCATGAACAACATGGGCAAAGACATAAAGCTATCTTTGATTTTCCCTAACGAGCAAAAGTCTTGAAGGACTGAATAATGTTTCAAGGGTCAACAAAAGCTACTTAGTTAAAATTTGTTTTTGGAACAAGGTTGTTTGCACTACAGACACAAATGGGGATAGGCGCAAAATATGCAGGTTTTGATATTGAGAAAGAAGATCTCTAGAAAGTAAAGACGGAATCTCTCGGTAATTTGTACGACCATTGACAGAGCCAGCTATTCTAACAAGTGCAATGGACACTAGATCAAGTTGCTCAATAGATCAAAGCCATAAACTAACCACCATTTTTAAACTAACGAATCTTTCTTTGTTCAAAACATGAACAGAGCAATTTTAGGAAACAATTCGGGCAAGGACAAACATCACCAAGTGAAATAGTCAAATCCTTGATTTCCTTCTAATATACATGTAATCATGTTATTTTTAGTTTCATTATAGGGAATCACCCTATCTTCGCCTTAGGGCACTACATCCCCGGCTGCATTACTTTCTGCCAACATAGGGTACGACATTCCCTAGTATCATCTTAGAGCATTGCAAGCCTTATTTTATTACCAACACAGGGTACTACATCCCTTGATTGCATTTCTTATACCAAACATTGGGTACAATATTACCTATTAGAATATTAGAGAACCAAGAGCCTCACCTTATTTCCAACACAGGGTACTATATCCCCTAGTTGCATTTTTATTGCTAACATAGGGTATGACATTCCCTAGTAGCATCTCAGAGTGCTACGAGCCTTATCTTATCACCAACACAGGGTACTACACACCCTAGCTGCATTATTTTCTGCCAACATAGGGTATAACATTCCCTAGTAGTATTTGAGAGCGCCACGAGCCTCATTTTATCGCAAACATAGGGTACGACATTCCCTAGTAGCATCCCGAGTGCCACGAGCCTAACCTTATTGATGACGTAGGGTACTACATTCCCTAGTAGTATTTGAGAGCACCACGAGCCTCATTTTATTGCAAACATAGGGTACGACATTCCCTAGTAGCATATCGAGTGCTACGAGCCTCACCTTATTGCCAACACAAGGTACTACATCCCCTGGCTGAATTACTTATTGCTGACATAGGGTACAACCTTCCCTAGTAGAATCTCAGAGAGCCACAAGCCTCACTTTATTGCCAAACATAGGGTATAAGATTCCCCTAATAGCATCCCGAGTGCCACGAGCCTCACCTTATTACCAACATAGGGTACTACATCCACTGGCTGCATTGTTCTGCCAACATAGGGTACGACATTCCCAAGTAGCATCTTAGAGTGCCACAAGCCTCCTTAAATTTCCAACATAGGGTACAACATTCCCTAGTAACATTTCAGAGCGCCACGAGCCTCATATTATTGCCAACACAGGATACTACATCCCCTACCTGCGTTACTTTCTCTCAACATAGGTTACAACATTCCCTAGTAGCATTTTAGAGTGCCATGAGCCTCGTTTTATTGCCAACATAGGGTACAACATCCCCTAGTAGCATCAGAGCGCCACGAGCCTCATTTTCTTGCCAACATAGGGTGTGACATTCCTTAGTAGCATCTCAAAGTGCCACGAGCCTTACTTTATTGCCAACATAGGGTACAACATTCCCTAGTAGCAACTCACAAAGCTACAAGCGTTATTGTATTACCAACACAGGGTACTACATCCCTTGGTTGTATTTATCGTTGCCAACGTAGGGTACGACATTTCCTAGTAGCATCTCAGAGAGCCACGAGCTTCATCTTATTGCCAAACACAGAGTACTACATCCCCTGGTTTAGTGCCAACATAGGGTACGACATTCTCTATTAACATCTCAGAGTGTCACGAGCCTCATAATATCACTAACACAGGGTACTTGTCACGACCCAAACCTCAACCCGGTCATGATGGTGCCTCTTGTGAAGACAAGGCCAGCCAACTAAGCCCAATTCACCTTATAAAATCAGTTAAAAAATACATAAGCAATTTAAACATGGTTTAATGATAATAATTACCGGAAGTATAACCCGACACAGCCCTAACCGGGGTATCACAAGTCACGATTATCTACTTGGGGTATAAATACAACTAAAAGGTCTGAAATATACAAAACAAAACTAATGAATGAAGAGGGAGAAAGGCTGTACAACGAACAACGACAGCCACCTCGCTAAACTCTGATGACTCTGCCTCCAATCAGCCAAAACCCGATACCGGGTGTATAAATACCTGAATCTGCACACAAGGTACAGGGAGTAAAGTAAGTACTCCAACTCAGTGAGTAATAAAGGTAAATAAGAACTGATCAGTAAGAAATCATGTAAAGCATATCAACATGCTGTAAAGAAGCAGTATAAAACCATTTAAGAAATTAGTGAAGCTATGAAATCTCTTCAAACCTCTTAACTCATTTTAAACTTCTTTAAAAATGACTTTTCAACAGTTTAGCAAATGAATGCAAGCAATTAGTGCAGATAAGCACAGAATCTCCACCCCTCGGGCACAAATGCACAAATAAATAGATAAGTGGAAGACAAGTAAGAAAGGATAAACACATAAGGTTCGCCCCTCGGGCACAATGTCATCAAATCTGCCCATCGGGCAACATCTCAGAATGGTACTAGCCCCTCGGACTCAATCTCAGAACAATACCAGCCCCTCAGGCTCAATCTCACATCACAATGGGTACCCGCGCTGACTGGGGGTGTGCATACTCCGGGAGGGGCCCCTTACGGCCCAAGCGCAATATCAAGCCATCTCGTGACATCAAATCTAGGCCCTCAGCCTCATATCAATCACAAGCCACCTCATGGCGTACATATCTCAGGCCCTCGACCTCATAATCAATTCAGTATCTCTCTGCTACGGCGTGCAGCCCGATCCAAGAGTATCCTCACAATATAGGCCCTCGGCCTTACTCAGTCAAAATCACATAAGCGACTCGAAAAACAGTAAAATATGATGCTCAGCCCAAAAATATTATTGGAAATATCATTTCAAGTGTTAAAGCAAAATAAACTTGGTTGAGTTTTGAAAACAGTGGAAAATACATGACTGAGTTCAAGCATAAATCAAAATAGTGAGGAAATATCAACAACAATCCTCGAAGGGTTCAAATAACTAGCACGAAGCCCAAATATGGCAGTCAGTCCAATTCATGATGATAGCAAATAAGATTCAGTCAAAATACGCGGTAAAATCATCAAGCGGGGCGGAACAAGTCACAATCCCCAATAGTGCACGACCCCACGCCCGTCATCCAGCGTGTGTCTCACCTCAATATAGCACTACGATGTGCAATCCGGGGTTTCAAACCCTCAGAACCTCATTTACAATCATTACTCACCGATCCGGTCCAAACTCTAGCCCGCGATGCCTCGCCCGTACGAATCGACCTCCGGATGCTCCAGCTATAGCCACAATTAGTACAAAAATCATTAAAATATTCCAAGGAATCGAAGCCCACTCGAAAATATCCAATTTAACATCAAAATCCCGAAATTGCTCAAACCCGGCCCCCAGGCCCACATCTCGAAACTCGATAAAATTAACATCAATGGAATCCTCGTCCTCTCACGAGTTCATAGATACAAAGAAAATCAAAATCCACCCACAAATGGCCCTTAAATTCCCAAATTTTAGGTCTCCAATTTCAAGCCCTAGTTCTTCAATTTTTGGCTTAGATTTCATGATTTTCTAGGTGGAATTCACATAAGAATCGAGTATTGAGTACAAAAATCTTACCTCCAAGAGTTTCCCCTTGAAACCCTCTTCAATCTCCTTCAAAAAGCTCCAAAAATGATCAAATATGGAGGAAATAAGCCTCAAAATTGCGGACAAGATGAGCATAAAAACATTCTGCCCAGGCCAAAATTCCTTCTATGCGATCGCGGGAAAACCTTCGCGATCGCGAAGCACAAAAACTCAGCTCTCAGATTTAACCCTATGTGAACGCAACAATATCCGTGCGAACGCAATACACTTCCATATGACTCTATGCGATCGAGGACAACCCTCCGCGTTCGCGATGAACAAATTCCAACGAAGACCTCAGGTCCACTTTACTCTATGCGAACGCGACCTTCCCTATGCGTTCGCGATCAACAATTTCACCCAACTATGCGATCGCATCTCTACTTATACAAATGCGAAGCACAATTGAACTGCTCCCTCCAAAGCTTCTTGGTGATTGCAAGAGAACCTATGCGACCGCAATGAACAAAATGCCTGCAACTGAAACCTGCAAATTCTGCAACTCTCAAAACATGAAATTGATCCTTTTAATTTCCCGAAACACACCCGAGGCCCTCGGGACCTCAACCAAACATGCCAACATATCCCATAACATCATTCAAACTTGTTCCAACCTTCGAAACACTCAAAACAACATCGAAATACTAATTTTGCATCGGATTCAAGCGTAAGAATCCCAAAATCTTCTAGATTACGCTTTTGATAAAAAACCCAACCAAACCACGTTCGAATGACCTGAAACATTTTCACACACATCCAAAATGACATGCCGAAACTACTACAACTTTCGAAATTTCATTCCGATCTCTATATCAAAATCCCACCTATCAACCGGAGACGCCGAAATCTCAACTTCGTCAATTCATGCCTAAACCTTGCACTGACCTCCAAAATGCATTTCGATCATCCTCCTAAGTCCCAAATCACCTAACAAAGCTAACCAAACCATAAAAACTACAATCCGAGCTCACATACAAACAGGTCAAATCTTGGTCAAACCTTTCAAATTTTAAGCTTTAACTGAGAACTGTTCTTCCAAATTCATTCCGATTACCCTGAAAACAAAAACCAACGATTTACATAAGTCATAATGCATCACACGGGGAAGGTCATACCCGAGAACTGGCGATCAAAGTGCAAAAGCTCTAAACGACCGTTCGGGTC
Organism: Nicotiana tabacum; assembly: GCF_000715075.1. Taxonomy (NCBI): domain Eukaryota; kingdom Viridiplantae; phylum Streptophyta; class Magnoliopsida; order Solanales; family Solanaceae; genus Nicotiana; species Nicotiana tabacum. The sequence continues at coordinate 117,211,042 of NC_134097.1, read as the reverse complement.
GTTACATCCTCCCCCACTTAAACGTACGTTCGTCCTCGAACGCGCCCAGAGTTGTTCCAAGAGCTAGCCAATTGCTGAATAACCTCACCATGCACATACCCGGGGGTGATCCCATGTCACCCTATCTCACATAGGTTCGATAATACAATATAGATGAAATTTCACAATCCAACCTAGTCCATAAACCATAGAACAACATTTTTGCTCCTAAAATTCTCAATACGATCAGAATCCCACATTTATACTGTGAATAAGTCCGAACAAGCTGTAACAAACCATATCTGCCATCTCAGGTGCAATCACATGATATACCACATAACTCAAAAACTTGCAGCGATAACTTCTAATTACAACAGCTGCACATAACAACCGAATATCGATACAAAACCTCTAATCAACTAAAGTCTCATTCCAACACTTCCATATACTGCCGATGATAAATGAAACACGTAATAAACCATAACCATTTCCTAGATCAACCATTCATGAAGCCACTTCTCCTTTGGAAAACACCACAGTAAATTTCTTAGTCGAAGCTCGATATTATCCTTCCAACATGCTGAAATCGAATCCGTTCGTATTCATTAATGATCCCAACGATCTCCTCTAATCCAACACACTACTCTGGTGACATGACACATCAATACAGGCCTAAAATCCACAACTTTCACATTACGCGCACCAATAAGCAACAGTCTGAACATACTTAATCATGAAAATGACTCAAATGAAAGAGGTGTATCTCAAGCTCACCAGTACCACCACAACACAAGGCTGAGAACTCGTCTCACATCATAGGAACAGAACACACGAATCTAACCCGAAGGGTCATACCTCCACATATTTTCTCTGCAATGCGCGACCCTATCCAAACACTGGTCTACATGAAATATCTCAAGTCACTATGCTCGAAATTGACAACCACGCGCAATTTGATGTCTGGAACCAAAGCAAATCACCATACCCATGGTGAAGCAAATAACATACACCACACAAACCAAAAAGGACATAACCGATACGCCATTCATCGAGCAACATCCAACTACTCTTCCGCCTCGACTTCCACTATGAAACCCCAATAGAACCGCACCATACGTGCCTATAACCAACAAATCATAACGCCTCGCAACACAAAAAGGTAACTCATAGATCTCCCCAGATTACTGATAAGCTCAATAAAAATTGAATCAACACATCCCTTAACATTACAACTCGGAGCCAACCAAGACGACTCAAGCTATAAAACATATCCATATTGGCCTGCCAACAAACCCCTTATTAAGAAAACCCTGTAGATGCTCCTTTAACTCCTTTAATTTTGCTAGTGCCATACGATACGGTGCCCAGCACCAAGTCAATACCGAAATCAACAACTTTGCCCAGCAACATGCCCGACAGCAGGAAACACATCCAGAAAAGTTGCTCATCACTAGAACTGAATAATTTATGAGGAGCCTCTACGCTGACATCCATCACGAGAGCCCAAATAAGAAAGACAATCCGCCCCAAGCGTCCACTGGGTCTTCAAAATATAAAACCACTCCAATAGGACATAATCCATCGAATCTCATTACTCAATTCGTGGCATTTTCGGCATAGCCAATAGAGCCGCCTTAGCGTAATAGTCCAGAATGACACAACACGGAGACAACCAGTCTAAACCAAATATCACATCTAAAATCTAACATACCAAGCACAAAAGATCTGCTTGGTCCCGAAATTCCCGATGGTCACTAAATAGTGGCGATACACGCGACCCACAACTACAATATAGCCTGAACATGATATCTCCCCGGCTCCAACTCCATATAGCACACGAATCACCATACCTAATCCCAATCATTCCACGTGACATATTCTAAAATCCCTCTATGACACCAAGCAAACTCAAATATCAGTAGTCGATCTAACAAGAAAGTGCCGCAATACTACCGAAGTACCATCAACTTAATCACATTGCCTTTTTCTAAAACATATACCCTCATCAAATCATTCCATTTAGCAATACCATTTCTTTAATCATCTGAAGATCATTACCCTAATCATCTGAAACTGCCCGTGCTGCCTAAGAATTTTATGACCTTCCTTTCAGAACTGAACCGCAACCTTACACACGCAATTCTCAATCATTTACAACATACCACATAACCCATACCATCCTAGGATAACCATGAGAACTTTATATCCCTTCCGAACCGCAAGCGACCATGCCTTCCACTAGCCAAGTACTTCCAGTTGATCCCTCTAGGAGAGAACCACTATACATCCCATGCTCCTTATGCCAATAGGAAGAATATACCTCTCTAACTGTGGTGGAAACCATCCAGGAGTCCCCGAATTTCATTTGCACAACATGAACTCATAAGGACTGCATCATTCTAGGGTACGACATTCCCTAGTAGCAGCTTAGAAAGCTACAAGCGTTATTTTATTACCAACACAGGGTACTACATCCATTGGTTGTATTTATCATTGCCAACGTAGGGTACGACATCTCCAAGTTGCATCTCAGAGAGCCACGATCTTCATCTTATTTCCAAACACAGAGTACTACATCCCCTGGCTTAGTGCCAACATAGGGTACGACATTCTCTGATAACATCTCAGAGCGTCACGAGCCTCATCATATCACCAACACAGGGTACTTGTCACAACCCAAACCTCGACCCGATTGTGATAGCACCTCTCATGAAGACAATGCCAGCCAACTAAGCCCAATTCACTTTATTAAATCAGTTAAACAATACATAAGCAGTTTAAACATGGTTTAATGATAATAATTAGCGGAAGTACAACCCGACACAGCCCTAACCAGGGTGTCACAAGTCACGAGCATCTACTACGGGTATAAATACAATTGAAAGGTCTAAAAGATACAAAACAAAACTAATGCATGAAGAGGGAGAAAAGCAGTGTTGTGAACGCCGGCAGCCACCTCGCTAAACTCCGATGACTCTGCCTCCAATCAGCCAAAACCTGCTACCGGGTGTATAAATACCTAAATCTGCACACAAGGTGTAGAGAATAAAGTGAGTACTCCAAGTCAGTGAGTAATAAAGGTAAATAAGAACTGAGCAGTAAGAAATCACGTAAAGTATATCAACATGTTGTAGAGAAGTAGTATAAAACCGTATAAGAAAGTAGTGAAGCTATGAAATCTCTTAAAACCTCTTAGCTCAGTTTAAACTTCTTTAAAAATGACTTTTCAACAGTTTTACAATTGAATGCAAGCAATTAGTGCAGATAAGCACAGAATCTCCGCCCCACAGGCACAATGTTATCAAATCCGCCCCTCGGGCAACATCTCAGAACGGTACTAGCCCCTCAGGCTCAATCTCAGAACAATACCAGCCCCTCGGGCTCAATTTCACATCACAATGGGTACCCGCGCTCACAGGGGGTGTGCAGACTCCGGGAGGGACCCCTTACGACCCAAGAGCAATATCAAGCCATCACGTGGCATCAAATCTAGGCCCTTGGCCTCATATCAATCAGAAGCCACCTCGTAGCGTACATATCTCAGGCCCTCGGCCTCATAATCAAATCAGTATCTCACTGCTACGGCGTGTAGCCCGATCCAAGAGTATCCTCACAATACAGGCCCTTAGCCTTACTTAGTCAAAATCACATAAGCCACTCGGGCAACAGTAAAACATGATGCTCAGCCCAAAAATATTATTGGAAATATCATTTCAAATGTTAACCAACAAATCATATGTGCCTATAAACCCCAATAGAACCGCACCATATATGCCTATAACCTACAAATTATAACGCCTCACAACATAGAAAAGTAACTCATAGATCTCCCCAGATTACTGATAAACTCAATAACAATCGAATCAACACAGCCCTCAACATTACAACTCGGAGCCAACCAAGCCGACTCAAGCTAGGTTCTAGATAGGCCGGATCTGTTAGGTGTAGCCATGTACTTAGGAGAGTTTTTCTTTCATCCCAAACTCGGACCTTGCTTTCTCTGAGTCGGGCTCCATCGAGCCCCGAGGCTAAGCACTCGATCACGGCCTCCTACCCTCGGGGTCTCGAAAAAAGCTTTTGAGGCGCCTTGATAGAAAAAAATCAAGCCTTCTGATTTTGCCGCGTACAAATAGTCTCTGCGTTTCCCATGATGAAGTGATGGGAAATGATTCCGACACTCGATTCCTTGAGCTCCCTTTGACGACATTACGCTGGCGATTCGGATCAAGGCGCAATTTTTTGTAACAGACAACATATCACATAGATCCCTGCTCGATACCTTGTTGTTTCCACTTCTCGAGGCAAAAACACCATCGCCGATTTGTTTATTCAAAAGAAGCAATAAGTGCACCCGTCGGTCAATCTTTTAGAGCATCGATGACCGTGTCGTTTTTCTCCTATAAATGAGGGCATTTTGTGGCATTGCCTCTCCCATATAAATGCTTCTGTTGACATGCTTTACTTCTTCCTTCCCATCAATTTCTTTTTTTGCCTTAATCATTGTGATGGAAGCTTTCTGTCTCAAGGATGTTTGGAGGAGTTTCTTTGGACTGTGTCGTAGCCTTCTTCCAAAATGTCTTCTCGCTGGATGCAGATGTACCGTCACGCCACCACCGTGGTTGCTGATATACCTCCCCCTGCTGCTATTGTCGGGCCGAGATGATGGTGACCGGAGAGTCGGTTCCTCACTCATGTAGATGGCTGCTCGGATTATGCACTTCTGCTCATTCTCCTACCCGGGTCTGGTGTGGCACTTCATCCTTAGGGTCCTCTTTTTTCCCAAGGGATAAGGTGGAAACACCGGCTGCTGAGGTAGGGGCTCGCCAAGTTTTCACCTTTGACATCGGCGAGCCATGTCTCTTTCCTCTGTCTCCTCTGCGCTCCCTCTTTTTTCTCTTCTTTATCTTCTCCGGTGGGAATCCCTCCGGGGATTGAGTTAGGAACCTATGGGAGGTGGAGATCGAAGGAGTCACCCTCAAGCATATATGCTTTGAGGGTCTAGCATTCAGGGATGTTGATACCGGAGATGAACCCACTAGGGTGGATCGGGCTCCCGAGTTTCATCGCATGTACATCCCTTTGTTCCTCAGGTTTAGGCATGGAAGTCCTCCGTAAGCTTTTGTAATTGTATGTAACGACCCCTCGAGGGCTTCTTGTATATCAACTTTTATGAATAAAAATGAACTTTTGATGATTTTTTCTTTCGAATTTGCTTTGTTTTCTGTGTGTTTTCACACCCTTCGAGGCCCTTCGAATGTCTCCTTTTATTGTTGATTGCTGATATCGAGCTCGGTCTTAAATATTTATTCCGGTCCTTTGTTGATCGACATGGCTCTCTTTTAAATTTGTCGTCGGGCTTCAGACCAATCTCCAACTGATCTGATAGGTTGGGGACATCGGGGCCCTTTGGTTTGTTCAAATATTACACGTTGAGTTCCGGGGCCTCTAGGGGCGCTACTCCGGATGTAGGTAATCTTTGGTTACCCGGGGCCCCCCATTAGTCTTGATGTATATGGCCTCTTCAGACTGTGTATAAGATAGACTTCTACTGAGGAGCTTGCGTGTAGTTTTCGCGATCAGAGCTTCCTTCATTTACTCTTCCCCCTTAGAGAGAGTGACTTGTGGGATCGGTTGCTTGCCTTGCACTATGCGTTGGTCGTCGAGAGCTCATCGAGGCTCGACCTCTCTAGGCGAGGGTTTCTCGTCGGAGAATGCTGCTCCGAGCATGGAGATGATATGCACAATTCTTCAAATTATGATTCTTCGTTAGAGGCTGCTTTTGGGACGGAGTATCGACCTATCGACATGTATCTAGGTCATTGGCTTCCCGAGACTTGCCTTGGGCAGACAAATTGTCGCTGCCTTTCGCATATAAGTGGAGTGGCCTCGGCTTTTTTGTAGGACTTTACAACTTTCGCATAGCAGCCTTTCTATTCTGATATAGGGTACTGCATCCTTCTAGGCATGAGAGTGTTGGTAGGTACCTTTGCTTTGGCCTGTTAGTTTTGCCATAGCCATGGAAATTGCTCTGGGGAAGATCCGACAAGGGGTTAGAAGTGCTGCTCCTGGCGCCCAGGAATTAAGGGAATTCGCTTTGGAGATGGCGTCTTTGTTAAGGGGAGAACATCTGGAGATGGCGAGGAGATATTGCAGGTGGAGCGAAGGGGTAGTTCTGCAAGCGCTTTCCCCCGACGAGGGCATTGCGGACTCCATTAATGGGTCCCTAAACATGTATTTGTATCCTTTCGCTTTTGGTCCGCTAATAGGATTGTGCTTGAATTCTGTCTAGAATATCGGGTCACTCTAGCACAGGTTCACCCGTTGTTTTGGCGGATGGTGTTGATAATGAAGTTCTTCGCGGAGAAGGCCGAGCTCGAATCCACGCTTGATCACGTTGTCAGGCTATACCAACCCTTTTATCATCGAGGTCTACTAACTCTGAGGTGCTGCTCATCCTCCGCCCTTCGTTGTTGACGACGAGGAAGGCGGGGATTGGGAGTGGTCCAGTTGGTTTGTCCGGGTTTGGACGACTGATATTATTCCTATGGAGTTCTTGCCATTTCATCGTGATAGAACTTCCAGCGGCGCTGATCAGGTTCACTTTTCTGGGGAAAGGGCACCACCCGAGTCTGTTGCCCCCAGGGTACCTGATACCTGGCTGGTAGCCTCTTTGAGCGAGCATGCCATGCCTAAAGTTGGTTCTTCGAGGGCCACAAGAGAAGGATCGTCAGGAGTGTGTTTCGACTTTGGGGAAGTCCGCCGGATTCACTTTATGGTGAGTTCATGTATAGCTTCCCTGCATGTCGTGTTTTTCTCCATCTATTAACTTCCCTTGTGTAGGCCTGCGATAGTCTTAAGGCCGAGCTGCTCCATCAAGGATCCAAGCTTCAAAAAATTCGCGGTGAGTGTGAGTCCCTTAGGCTCCTTAACGAGGAGAGGGAAGTAGAGCTGCAGTATTGGTAACATGAGGCACACCGAAGCTCGAATTATCATAGCTATCTGTAGGAGCAGGTAATTTTATGTGGTGCACGCTTTACTCCTTTCTGATCTTGAGGATGACTTCCCTTTGCCGTATCAGTTGCAGAAGAAGTCGGAGGCTCTAGAGTACCTCAAAGGCAGTGTCGATCGCATCAGAATTGCTTGCGGGGAGTTGAGGGCTCAGGTGCAGGCTTGAGCTTTGGAGGAGATGAGCGCTTTGGCCAGGGTCCCCGCTCTCGAGGTCCAGCTCTACTTGACTCATGATAATGCCAAAGTTCAAGCGGACATGATTGGGAAACTTGAATCTGACCTCTCGAAGGTCAGGACCGGGATAATTGTCGCTCGGACGGAGGCGGCTCTAGGTCGAACCAAGGCAAATCGTGAGGTGGCAATTCATGTGAAGGATGTCACTGATGCCCAAGATGAGATGGCATGAGCCCTTGACCGGGAGCGGAGGATCGAGGAGTTTGTTCGCTGCAAATCCCAGAGAGAGGTTCTCGAGGAGATTGCCGCAAGGGGCTTTGTTCTCTTGGAGGAATTGGCTCAAGCACGGGCGGATGAGCGCAATGCTCGGTCACTTCTTATCGATGTTGCTGAGGGCGATTTTGGCAAGCTGTACTTCTTTAGAGTGTAGCTTTAGTCATTTTGTAGCTTTTGTTCCGAATATATGTATGACATGCCTGTAGATGAAGAATACGCTTTTTCTGGCACACATGATATATAAGGCAAAATTTTGGAGTTTTATTTTTTCTATACCTTTTTCTTGCTGTTGTTTTTGGTCAGGAAGGCTGGTCTTGGCGTTTGGCGAGGTCTTTCTTGATTCGGAACTGGTCGGACGTCCCCGGGGACTACTAAGTGTAATTCTTGATGCAAGCAGGTGCTAGGCCTTTATGCTCGGCCCGACCGCTTAGGCTTAGCTTCTGGGTCGGACTCCAACTCAAGCCTCCCTGTCTTTGCAATTTTTGTGTCCGCTCTTGCGGGTGGCGGTCATATTTACCTTGTGCCCTTGGGTATTTGCTGTTTTGATTGATCTGGGTCCAGTCTCTGGGTCACATTGTGACTCGAGCTCCGATTAACCCCTATGTTTTTCCTTGCCTGCATAGGCAGATGATACTGATTTTTGTGTTTTTTGGGTTGATATGACCTTACGGGCGATTGGTTCGGAAGGTTTACTCAGTTGGCGATGGCGACATACGTGTAATGCCCTTAGGCTTATTGCAGTTCTTAGGTCCAGTCCTTGGGTCGCATTACGATACAGGCTGTAATCGACCCCTTTGAGTTTCCCTGGTTTTCCGACAGGTGATAATGGATTGCATGCCACGTTCCTAGGTATATTGTGATTTTTCGGGTCTAGTCTCTGAATCGCGTTGCGATTCAAGCTGTAATTGACCCTTATATTTCGTCGAGTCTCTGGGTGTAATGACATTTGCGCTGTGCCCTTAGGCATAGGGTTTAAGTTTACGGATCGTGTTGCGATCTGAGCTGTAATTGACCCTCGAATTATCGTGAACTTTCGGTTGGTGATAGTGTCTTCTCATTTCCCGCCCTTGGGCGTCTGGCTATTTTTGGGCCCAATTTCCGAGCCGCGTTGCGATCCGAGCTGTAATCAACCCTTAAATCTCTTAAAGATCCTGGCAACAGTAGCATTTATGCCACGCCCATAGGCATTTTGCGATCTTCGAGCCCAGTTATCGAATCGCATTGCGATTTGAGCTGCGATCAACCCTAAAAATTTATTTGAATTTTCTGGCGACGATGGTTGTTATGCCATTTGGTCGTTGAGACCTTTTAATCTGTGGCCCGTAGGCTTGTATAGTTAACTATTTTAGATTCGGTCTCCAAATCGGGTTATGATTCGAGCTCATTTAAATCATCAAGTTGTCAAGATTTTTCAGCTGGCGACAATGGCTCTTACGCTGTCCGGTCGTAGAGACCTTTAAGTATGTGGCCGGAGGCTTGCTTAGCAGGTGACAATGGCTCTTACGCTGTTTTTTACCCGTGGGCTTTGTATAGGCTTTGTATCCGCTCATTAAGGTCTTTTGTAGTATTTTGTATGACCCATCGTCGGTTCTAGAGGAACCTCGATTTCAAGTCATTGTCCGCGATGATTCGAGTACCTCTTAAGGTTCATAGCTCGTGGGTCGAGCAGATCGACGCTTTTGCATTTTCGAAGCTGACATTGTCAGAGCTCATTTTTGCCTGTGGAGGGAAGCCTATTTTAACCAGTTCTTTCCGAAGTATATCAGAGTAATGGCCTGTGATTTTTTGGCAACAGTCGGGCATCCCCGAGTTGAGTTATTTGAGCGGTATCAGCTGTTTCGAGCGTAGTCGTATGCGTTTTGTTGTAGCCATTTGGATCCCTTAGTGATAGTTTGGGCGTCTACGTTGAGGGTATGCCCTTTAGGGATTCTTACAAATGCGACGTATAGCCCAAGTATCGGGATTTTCATGCATGTTGAGGTCTTATAGTTTGCCATGCATGTTGAGGTCTTATAGTTTGCCATGCCTGTTGAGGTCTTACAGTTTGCTATGCCGGTTGAGGTCTTACAGTTTGCCATGCCTGTTGAGGTCTTACAGTTTGTAGAATGTATCTGGTTATGCTGAGGCTGCCGTTAGGGTCTTACAGTTTCGGATATTCCAGTTGTATGGCGATTGATAGTAGTCTCCGAGTCATCGAGCCTTCCATGGGCTTGATGAGCCCAGAGTTTTGACCCTGGGGTCGTGCAAGTTGTCGAATTTCTTATATTAAGTCTCTGAATATATCGGGACCCGTTCGATGGAGAAGCGTTTGCCACGAATATTGTCAAAATAATTTTTCTCAAAATGCGAAATGCCGAGAAGATATCCTTTATTGCTCGGAGTAGATACAGGCCATGGCAGAATGCCAAAAATATATTCTTCATTGCTTGGCGTAGATATAGACTGTTAATACACATTGTTTCGTCATCGTGAGTTCGGCCCGTACGGGCTCGGCTTCTCCGATCGTCAGACATGCTTGTAGGGTATTGTCCCGAAGCCTAGCCTATCATTTGTTGGCTCTCCTGAGGGGATGGTGCCCTTTAAGAAAAAACTCGACATTCATCGCCTGATCATAAATGGAAGGTCGACAATCACGTCGAGTCCCTTTTTGGAGGGTGTGCTTGTTCTGCTAATAGCCTTGCTAGCGGGACCTCCCTACGGGCTGGCGGTCCGTTCGAGGATAGAGAGTTCAGCTGATATTGTAGAGATCTTGGATTTCCTCGTGGATTTTAGGATTTTCGAATGCCTCGGTTGGCTGCCTGCAAGCAGGTTAGTAAAAAAAGGAAAAAGGGATAGTAATAAAACGAAGTAATCCTCCCTTGTGGTGGGGCGTGTAGGTAATGCTTTTCGAGTCTAGATCTTCTCTCGCCATTCTGGGGTGCGAGCTCCAATGTAGCCTTTTTGCCGTGTCCAACTAGGATTAGTCGCACATGCGGCTCCACTTGCCCTTGGATCCCTCAGAGGGCGGAGAAGTCGACGTCTGCCGCTGGCTATACAGTGGGGTATTTCCTTCTGCCGCCTATGGATTTTTGTCGGATGCCTTGATTCTACCTTTGTTGGGTAATCTCACCTGCTTTTCGAAATGGGGTTGTGATCGCTTCTGGGTGATACACCTGCTGCTATTTGAATAAAATGCCCGTACTTTGCGGGTTCGGCTTCCTAGTTCGATCCCTGGCGAGATGCTTAGAGGGAGGCTGCTTTCTCGATTGCCGTGGTGATTGACGTCTGGGATCCATCAAAGGTTTGAAATGGGGGAGCGATTTGGTACGCTGGTCCGAAATGCCGTATTTGGGTTTGGCCCGACACCGATGGTGTAATTGGTCGAAACACCTACACTTATGAACATATGCTTTACTTGAAAAGGGCTAAATGAGGGAGGTAGTTACCAGTGTATGGATATGAGGTCGAGGCAAAATCCCGGCGTCCCTTTTCCTTGTTTGAAGGGTGTCCTCTAGGCACACTCCTTGGATCCGTCCTTTTCTTGCGACGAATGCTTTCTCTTTCTGTTCTATGGATCTTTGAAGGGTGTCATCGCCCTTTTACCGTCATGACAACACGCTATGGCATGTCAACTTTATCTTTCATGTTCCCTTCACTCCCTGAACGCTCTATGATACTTGGTGGCGAACTCTACTGAACTAGCACGGCCATCGTTCTTTCGGGCTGGTGATCCCGTGTGCCGTGTGGTTCTCGCGTCAGGTTGTGAGTCTTGGTCGAATAGGTCTGAGTCGCCCGTTGTTTCCAGACTCGCTTATGGCGATCACGATGTTTGGCGCAGTATGTCGAAGTTGCGCCCGGTTGGGCGGGATTCCCTTACCAGGCACGACATGTTGGATCTGGTTGCATCGGATGTTCCTTGGGGATGCCGTCCCCAGTTTATCTCCCTACTATTGTGAGGCAGGTTGCGTCTTAGGTTATTCCCTCCATTTGCTTCGCATCAACTTCTTTGTCGAGAGTTTGTTTCGATGAGCCAATCTTGAAGAGGTTCCCGGATGGTTCCCCATGGCTCTGATTGGTGGATGATATCGGATGTGGTTTATCATGATATTTCATTTCTTCCTTGCTTGGCCTCGGGCGTGCCGGGCCCTCTCGGTATTGCTTTGATGATGTGGGCGCGTGCTTTCATGGAAGACCATGCTGGCATGGCATGTGACCCTGTGGGGCCAGGTGCCAGGCGGTGGCGCTGTGTTCATGGTTTCTTTTGGGAGAGTTTCTTCGGGATTCCTCGAAGGGACGGGCTTGAACTCATCATTTTGGGGGTCGCCACCCAATTTGATATTTCCGAGCAGATTCCCCAGCGTCTTTGCTGCACCGGAGTCGGTTACCGACTTGTCGCTACTTGACTTCCTGGATACCGGTTCGTTATGAGAAGGTGACCTCGTTTCTTCCGCATCAGGGGTGTCCGGGCAATCTTGTAGATGTACGATAGCCAACCGTCGTGGCTGTTGAATGCCTCGCGGGCCCGGGTCTGTTTGAATCGACCCAAACGCATTATCAGGGTCCTGTGGTGTGTCACCAACCGTTGGGATGACTATATTGCTTTTTCCACGTCTCTCGGCGTAGTTGCTTTTGTCTCCGTTTGTCGAACCGGACATTTTAACCTGAAATCAAAGGATCTTATACAAGAAAAGTGTGAAAGATATCGTATGTTTGTGTGACGAAACCAGCAAGAAAATAATCACTATTATTTTTAGCTCCACGATGGGCGCCAAACTGTTTATCGTAAAAATGGTAACAATAATTAAATTTGTAAATGAGATTCTAAAAATATGTGATCTATTCCCGAGCTAATTTTTAGAGTAGTTGATGCTTGAAATGCTAAACGTGAAGATGGGATGCGAGATAAAGTGAGGTAATAAAAAAACCGAGGGAGCCTGCTTCCCAGGCGTGAAGTGGTCTAATGAAGGCCTCGGGGGCGAGGCTTGGGTCGATATTGAACCGTTGGGGACAATCGGGGAAGGGATAACAAGCAATATATAATTAATTAAGGTTTTCTATGGCCAACGTTGGGTTATACGGTAAAGAGTGAGTAAGAAAACGATGAACACGAGGTGGCCTCGGGCCTACAAGAACAAATAACTTAATTGAAAGAGAGAGAGAAAGATATTATTTCACTTGTGGAGGAAATGGAGCAATCACCAACCCCTTACAATGTAGGGTGAGTCCCCCTTATATAGGCAAGGGGACTCGGTATAGTACATGTGTGTAAATTGTGAGGGTACAAAGATGGGATAGCTTGATGCAAGACCTCATAGTAGGCTCTAGATAGGCTGGATCTGTCAGGTGTAGCCATGCGCTTAGGAGACTTCTTCTTTCATCCCGACCTCGGACCTTGCTTTCTTCGAGTCGGACTCCATCGAGCCCCGAGGCTAAGCACTCGGTCATGGCCTCCCACCCTCGGGGTCTCGGAAAAAGCTTTCGAGGCATCTTGGTAGCAAAAAATCAAGCCTTCTGATTTTGCCGCGTATACAAGGAAACCCTGTAGCTGCTCCTTCAACTCCTTTAACTCTGCCGGTGCCATACGATACGGTGCCCAGCACCAAGTCAAAACCAAAATCAACAGCTTTGCCCGGTGACATGCTCGACAGAAGGAAACATATCCGGAAAAGCTCCTCATCACAAGAACCGAATCAATATGAGGAGCCTCTATGCTACATCCATCACGAGAGCCCAAATAAGAAAGACAATCCTTCCCAGCCGTCCACTGGGTCTTCAAAATATAAAACCACTCCAATAGGACATAATCCGTCGAATCTCTCCACTCAATCCGTGGCATTTCTGGCATAAGCCAACAGTGCCGCCTTAGCGCAAAAGTCCAGAATGACACAACACAGAGACAACCAGTCTGAACCCAATATCACCTCTAAAATCTAACATACCAAGCACAAAAGATCCACTTGGTCCCCAAATTCCCGATGGTCACTAAACAGTGGCGATACACGTGACCCACAACTACAACATAGCCTGAACATGAGAACTCCCCGGCTCCAACTCCATATAGCACACGAATCACCATACCTCATCCCAATCATTCCATGAGAGATATTCTAAAATCCTTGTATGCCACCGAGCAAACTCGAATAGCAGCAATCGATCTAACAAGAAAGTGCCGCAATACTACCAAAGTACCATCAACTTAATCACATTGCCTTTTTCTGAAACATATACCCTCGTCAAATCACTCCATTTAGCAATACCATTTCTTTAATCATCTAAAGATCATTCCCCTAATCATCTGAAACTGCATGTGCTGCCTAAGAATTTTATAACCTTCCTTTCAGAACCGAACCGCAACCTTACACACGTAATTCTCAATCATTTACAACATACCGCATAACCTATACCATCCTAGGATAACCATGATAACTTCATATCCCTTCCTAACCGCAAGCGACCATGCCTTCCACTAGCCAAGTACTTCCCGTTGATCCCCTCTAGGAGAGAACCACTATACATCCCATGCTCCTCATGCTAATAGGAAAATTATACCTCTCTAACTATGGTGGAAACTATCCAGAACTCCCCGAATTCCATTTGCACAACACGAACTCACAAGGACTGAATCACATTAACTCAACCGAGCTACGCATGCCATCAAAACCTAAGAGCATTGCCGCAAAATACCTGTAGGAACTCATCCCCTCGAAAACACCTAATGAACTGATCATATACTTACCATACCGATCTGGCCTACTACCAAGCTATCCCATCTATCCAAGCTCCCTTATGATTTACCTTTAACTTGATACTCCTTCTTGCTATAACATCAATTCCTCAACCCAGACTTACCACACGGGACCCAAGCATAACACCACACTGTTCAAGGCTCATAAGCCACTGAGTACTCTCTTAAATATTCCCAAAGCACCACATTCAAAATACTTTACTCTAAAGAACTTCCTACGAATCTAAATCTATTACCTTTACCTTCCTGATACTGATACATAGAATCCCATAATTAATATAGAAAACACCACAAGTCTTGACATCTTCCAATGAAAACTCAGTCTCTAACCACATATACGACTTTAAAACACCCCATTGTGGCATGTAGAATCTTGAACACATTAGAACCATTCTCGAGAGTCATTCACTCTATTCAAACTACAATTAGTATGATCAAATGAACCAAACAACCTGTGCCTCATCGGCACTCCGACACCGCATAATGTGACATTATTCCATTACAACCAAGCAATTTCCTGCTCTATGCACCGAGCATCCTTTACCAACAATGACTCAAGACATCTCGTATTCTCACACACCTGTGAGGCATACTCGAGCCATCCTCAGTATCAATCTCCGCAGGCCATAACTGATTCATCCGAACGCCTCAAACTGGAACCGACATAGCACATAACCGTGCAATCAACTAATCAATAGCAGAATCCCCCACTTAGCTCAAAGCCATAGATCAAAACACACTCAATAACTCATAACGCACATACTCTCTTGCTGCCATAATACCATAGTGAGATTAAACTCAAACCTTCACAAGCTCATGAAACACAGACCATCTGGTACTTTGAATCTTCTACAAATCTCGCATTCATCCTTGCAACTGTCAAGCCCACTCTCTTAAGCGACTCAAAATTCAAATTTCAACACTTATATTTCACTTGCAAATGAGACCTTCTAAAAGACACATAAGGATCACACAGCCTTGGAATATTTCGCAGGAGATAACCCACCTGCCTTGTCTTCAATTAACATTTCTGTATACCTTCCACCTTTACAACCATTTTGCAGTCACTTAGTCTTCCTGAGTCTGAACTCGTACCACAACATGAAATTTACTTCATTCCCAACTAGGAAACATGGAAAGATTCTTCACACCCCATAACTTGGGCTATACCTCGAATTAAGGTGGACTTCAAGCACCTAATAGTTTTTCAATCATTCAGCAGACCCTTCTCGTCGCTTCCAATTCATAAGAATGCATCTCACAGTTATAACATACTCATCACATAGTCATGCAGCTGTCATTTCCACTAATAGGGATGATACCGAACACATCAGTTAGAAGACACTTGCTCACACAATCAGCACCTCGGTGCTCAAGCTATAGGCAAAGATCTGGCCTCAAGTCCTCCAGACTGGCCCAACATCAACTCACAGAGATCATGTCTCGCCCCTCGATTAGGGAACCACAAGCCATCAAGGCACATCTGATACTGAGCGCTCATGCGCGCATACGAATGCATGGAAGGACTTCAAAGAGTTACATTTCAAGTTGAATCAAACAACGCACGACAAGAATTCAAGAATGTGGAGTTTTTCCTAAAGGTTCTGCAGCCTCTCGAGGATAAATATAAACGTCTCTGCACCGATCCGCGAGACTCTACTAAACCTGCTCATGACTCGTGAGACCTATGTAACCTAGGCTATGATACCAACTTGTCACGACCCAAACCTCGACCCGGTCGTGATGGCGCCTCTCGTGAAGACAAGGCCAGCCAATTAAGCCCAATTCACCTTATTAAATAATTTAAACAACACATAAGTAGTATAAACATGGTTTAATGATAATAATTAGAAGAAGTACAACACGACACAGCCCTAACCGGGGTGTCACAAGTCACGAGAATCTACTAGGGGTATAAATACAACTGAAAGGTCTGAAATATACAAAACAAAACTAATGAATGAAGAGGGAGAAAAGCGGTGCTGTGAACGCCGGCAGCCACCTCGCTAAACTCCGATAACTCTGCCTCTAATCAGCCAAAACCCGCTACCGGGTGTATAAATACCTGAATCTGCACACAAGGTGCAGGGAGTAAAGTGAGTACTCCAACTCATGAGTAATAAAGGTAAATAAGAATTGAGTAGTAATAAATCACGTAAAGCATATCAACATGCTGTAAAGAAGCGGTATAAAACCATTTAAGAAAGCAGTGAAGCTATGAAATCTCTTCAAACCTCTTAGCTCAATTTAAAGTTCTTTAAAAATGACTTTTCAACAGTTATGCAAATAAATGCAAGCAATTAGTGCAGATAAGCACAGAATCTCCGCCCCTCGGGCACAAATACACAATAAACAGATAAATGGCAGACAAGTAAGAAAGGATAAGCACATAAGGTTCGCCCCTCGAGCACAATGTCATCAAATATGCCCCTTGGGCAACATCTCAGAACGGTACCAGCCCCTCGGGCTCAATCTCAGAACAATACCAGCCCCTCGGGCTCAATCTCACATACAATGGGTACCCGCGCTCACTAGGGGTGTGCAGACTCCGAGAAAGGCCCCTTACGGCCTAAGCACAATATCAAGCCATCTCGTGGCATCAAATCTAGGCCCTCGACCTCATATCAATCACAAGCCACCTCGTGGCATACATATCTTAGGCCCTCGGCCTCATAATAAAATCAATATCTCACTGTTGTGGCGTACAGCCCGATCCAAGAGTATCTTCACAATACAGGCACTTGGCCTTACTCAGTCAAAATCACATAAGCCACTCGAAAAATAGTAAAACATGATGCTCAGCCCAAAAATATTATTGGAAATATCATTTCAAGTGTTAAAGCAAAATAAACTTGGCTGAGTTTTGAAAACAGTGGAAAATACCTGACTGAGTTCAAGCATAAATCAAAATAGTGAGGAAATATCAACAACAATCCTCGAAGGGTTCAAATAACTAGCACGAAGCCCAAATATGGCAATCAGCCCAATTCATGATGATAGCAAATAAGTTTCAGTCAAAATACGCGGTAAAATCATCAAGCGGGGCGGACCAAGTCACAATCCCCAATAGTGCATGACCCCACGACCGTCATCCAGCGTGTGTCTCACCTCAATATAGCACTACGATGTGAAATCTGGGGTTTCAAACCCTCAGAACCTCATTTACAATCATTACTCACCTCGATCCGGTCCAAACTATAGCCCGTGATGCCTGGCCCGCATGAATCGACCTCCGTATGCTCCAACTCTAGCCACAATCAGTACAAAAATCATTAAAATATGCCAAGTAAGAGAAGCCCACTCGAAAATATCCAATTTAACGTCAAAATCCTGAAATTGCTCAAACCCAGCCCCTGAGCCCACGTCTCGAAACTCTATAAAATTAACATCAATGGAATCCTCATCCTCTCACGAGTTCATACATACCAAGAACATCAAAATTCACCCACAAATGACTCTATGTGATCGCGGACAACACTCCGCATTCACGATGAACAAATTCCAACGAAGACCTCAGGTCCACTTTACTTTATGCGAACGCGACCTTCCCTACGCGTTCGCGATCAACAATTTCACCCTAATATGCGATCACATATCTACTTATGCGAAGCGAAGCATAATTGAACTGCTCCCTCCAAAGCTTCTATGCGATCGCAAGAGAACCTATGCGATCGCAATGAACAAAATGCTTGCAACTGAAACCTGCAAATTCTGCAACTCTCAAATCATGAAATTGATCAGTTTAACCTGCCGAAACACACTCGAGGCCCTCGGAACCTATACTAAACATTCCAACATATCTCATAACATCATTCAAACTTGTTCCAACCTTCGTAACACTCAAAACAACATCGAAATACCAAATTTGCATCGGATTCAAGCCTAAGAATCCCAAAATCTTCTAGATTACGCTTTTGATCAAAAATCCAACCAAACCATGTCCGAATGACCTGAAATTTTGTACACACATCCCAAATTTCATGAAGGAACTATTGCAACTTCCGGAAGTTCATTCCGACCTCTATATCAAAATCTCAGCCATCAACCAGAAATGCCAAAATCTCAATTTTGCCAATTCATGCCTAAACCTTCCACGGACCTCCAAAATGCATTCCGATATGCTTCTAAGTCCCAAATCACATAAAAAAGCTTACCAAACCATAAAAATCCAATTCTAGCTCACATACAAATAGGTCAAATCTTGGTCAAACATTTCAAATTTTAAGCTTTAACTGAGAACTGTTCTTCCAAATTTATTCCGATTACCATGAAATCCAAAACCAACGATTTACATAAGTCATAATGCATCACACGGGGCAAGTCATGCCTGAGAACTAGCGATCAAAGTGCAAAAGCTCTAAACGACTGGTCATGTCGTTACAGTACTACATCCACTGGCTACATTATTTTCTGCCAACATAGGGTACAACATTCCCTAATAGCATCTTAGAGCGCCGCGAGCCAACATAGAGTACGACATTCCCTAGTAGAATCTTGGAGAGCAAAGATTCTCATTTTATTGCAAACATAGGGTACGACATGCCCTAGTAGCATTCCAGAGTTCCAAGAGCCTCACCTTATTGCCAACACATGGTACCACATTCCCTAGTTACATTTCTTGTTACAAACATAGGGTACAACATTCCCTAGTAACATCCTAGAGTGCCACGAGCCTCGTCTTATTGCCAACACAGGGTACTATATCCCGTGGTTGCATTATTTTCTGCCAACATATGGTACCACATTCCCTAGTAGCATCTCAAAGTGCCACGAGCCTCATCTTATTGCCAACACAGGGTACTACATCTCCTGGATGCATTACTTTCTGCCAATATAGGGTATGACATTCTCTACTAACATCTTAGAGTGCCACGAGCCTCATCTTGTTATCAATATAGGGTACTACATCCCTTGATTGCCTTCATTCTTGTTAACATAGGGTATAGCATCCCTATTATTCAAAAAAATCTTTTTCAAGTCTTTATTCTGCAATAGCCAAGATAGTTTAATGTGTTTTCAATAACTCACAAAAAAATTCTAGTGCAAACTGGGGCAGAAAAATTTTGTTCGTTTTGTTTGTTTTTGATGACTTGCAGGTTTTTCTGCAAAGTACGGATTGGATGTGCAAAAAAATAAGATTCCAGCTCTCGCATAGGATTTCAAGATCCATCTTCTTATCACCAGCCAAACCACCTTTGACATAATACATGCAGAGACATAGGATTTCAAGATCCATCTTCTTATCCCCTGGTCAAGAAGCAGACCTGTAAGAATATTTCATAGTCTGTTGCATCGAGAGCATCAAGTTTCAGTTTAAAGTCAATGGGAGAAGCAAGTCAAGAATCAAGACAAGACTCCATATGACATTTAGATAGGAATTTTATAACTATTAGATTTCAAGAGTATGTAATTTTCTTTTTATTTTGATGTAATAGTAGGAACCGCGGATCGCAACCTCGACTGAACCTCATTGTACTTTCCATCTAAGTATACTCCATCACTCTTCTTTTACTTGAACTACACGTGACCTAATTCCCTTATAAACCGGGATATGTAGGCTGCCTAAAACTAAGGCTCGGTCGCAACCTCTTCTTTTCTCTTCTTTTCCTTTTTAAATAATAGGGTGGACAAAAATCAGTCACCTTGTTCATTTTTTTTGCTTGAAAACTCTTCATGTTTCCAAGCAAAGAGGGGCATGCTGTGAACAACTAATTTTTGACCACGCCCAAATTATATACTATTTTAGTAAATATTTTCTTTAGGTCTAATCTTAATATATATATATATTGTGTTAGACTAGAGTTAGTTAATTAATATTTTTTGTCTTAATAGTTTAATTAAAGAGAGAGAGAGAGAGAGAACATAATTAGCGTATTTCATACCTAAAGAGAAAATGAAAATCATAAAAAAAATATATAATTTCGTTTAACTAGAATCTATTAATATATAAAAAGAGAAGCAAATCCATGAAATTATGACAAGTGTAAAAACAAAATATCAATACGTTTCATGTTTTAGGACAAAACTCCCATACTATTGGAGATTCAAATTTTTATAAAATTAAAATAAAAAAAAATTACAAAATTTTAAATAATTAACAAGTTCAGTTATTCCCATGTGTTTGGGCGGATACTTCTTAAAACCGAAAACTAAAAAAAATTACTTCAATTCCAAAAAATGGTTTCCTACGTTTTTCATTAGTTTTTATTTATTTTATTATGAACCTACATAGAAATAGTAACAAAGCCAAAAAAAAATACTGCACGATTGATCGTGTTCTCAAACATGGGCAATAATATCCTAAACTAACTCAAACACACACTCTCTCTCTCTCATAAAAACGGAAAAGATAAAAATGGTATTAAAAAAAAATTGAAACAAGACCCGCATTCTGGACTATTCATCCGCACCCTCTCCCTCATAAATGATTCTCTTCCTATTTTTCTTAATCACGAACTTTATTCAATGTGTGGGCTTGAAATTTCTGCAATTTCACATCTCTCGCTCAAAGTATCCGTAGTGATTCTACATTCATGCGCTCCGGAGTTCAATTGTGAAGTAACAATTTGAATTGCTAAAAGTTCATCGGCGACAACATTGTTAAACTATGGTTATGGATTCGAAATCATCGGTTCACAATTTCATCCAGAAAAAGGTGCTCTTTTTTTATTTGAAAAAGTGCAGGTCCTGCATTTCAAGTTTAATTAATTTACTTCTAAGTAAGTTCTGTTTATTTTGTATTTTTGCAGTATTTTTTATAAGGAAGATCTATGAGATTCTTCTAATGTGATCGACGAAGGGATTTTATATTCAGTAATAAGGTAAGTTCTATTTTGCTTCTTTTCCCCATTATTTATTTAATTTGGGTATTATTCTTCTCATACAGTTAAATTTTATACTAGCAACTTTTTTGGATCTTCTTCTATTTCTTCCTTTGTGCTAATTCTTTGTCCTTTAAAGACTCTGGGTGAAAACCAGTCGCTTGAGGTTTAACGTGTGCTTTAACTATGTGGCATTGAATCTCTTTGTGAAACGTGTGCATTAAGCACCATAATATGCGGATTGAGAATGTACGTTTGTTTTCGTGCATTTACTTTTCTCTCGCAAGCTTATACAGTCCATTAGAAACACTTGCTTAACAAACTCAAACTGATAAGTTTGTCAAGTCCTTATCCTTAAAGGAAAAACATGACAAACCTTACAGCTTTTGGCATATAGTAGTAGCACAAAATATGAGACAACTATATATTTGAAGAAAGTATCCTTAAAGGAAGCACGAGACATCAATTTCGTGATGGTCAAGAGCAAGAACTAGAACTGTCAAAGTAAATTTGGATCACATTAATTCTATAAGTAATTAATTTCACTAACATTTTTGTTTCTTCATGCACATAGGCAAAAGTTTTCTTAAGAATGGTAAAGCCCAAAAATTTGCTTTATAGTATTGGCTAGAAGTATGCATGCTATTTGTCTTGATTTTCTCTTTGTTTGAGACACACGATGTGTGTCGATTATGTATGTAAATATATGAAGAGCAACAAGATCCAACATATTCAACGAATCGATGAATAACAAAAACACATTTCTTTCATGTTCCTTTGTGTCCACTGTATTGTTCAAGTAAAATTTTCTTCTTTGTATTTTTATTTTAGAAGTATGCATGCTATCTATCTTGATTTTGTGTCGATTATGTACGTAAATATATGAAGAGCAACAAGATCCAACATATTCAACGAATCGATGAATAACAAAAACACATTTCTTTCATGTTCCTTTGTGTCCACTGTATTGTTCAAGTAAAATTTTCTTCTTTGTATTTTTATTTTAGAAGTATTGATTTATTTTAATTAGAATTTTAATAAGTAAGCTATAGAATCTTTCTTAGTATTACTTAAAGTATATGTAAATATTTAATTTCTTAAATGTATATATATATATATATATATATATATATATATATTGTGTTAGACTAGAGTTAGTTAATTAATATTTGTTGTCTTAATAGTTTAATTAAATTTTACTTATAAAAGAAAATAAACAAAAAAAGAAAAGAAGAAGAAGTAACAAGCATTCACGTGACTTTTAAAAGTTTGATAACCAATTCAAATTTTAATTGTGAGTCAGCCTACCCATGATCTCCCGAAAACCCCCACTCCTCACATCCCATCTCCATTTCCCCACTCCCTCACGTAAGAGTCCCAACTCCCATATCCCTTATGATCCTTTTTAAAACTCTTTTGCACTGGAGAGGACAAAAAGAAGAAAATCTTGAATTAAGAGTTGAGAAAACATTTTTAATTCTTGATCTTCTTTAAAGAAGTTTAAAAATATGGAGTTCAAACAATCAGAGATACGAGTGGATGTTTGGTTACTACTTGGTTCCGGTTGTGCTCGGCGACTTTAGTTCTCATCACGTACATCCCAGTTCCTTTCTTTTCTTGTCATTTTCAATTGGAACTAGTAGTCGTACTTGTGCGATGCGCGATCAATATTAAAAAAATATTAATTAAATTAAATTAAATTATAATCGGACTTGTTTGATCCTATTAGACTGTATTGCTTTAATAAACTTCAATTGTCATCTTATTTGTCAATACGATATACCCAACCCTCATCCATGTTTTAGTAGTTAATTTCTTTGTTAATTTTCAATAGATAATTTCTTTGTTATTAACCAATTATTCCATATGATTTTTTTCTAGACTACCACTTGGCTTAAGAAGAATGCTTTATCCTCTCCTTTTAATAATATATAGAAGATATATAGAATATAGAATATTAGAAAGAAACTACTGCACAATTTGAATCAAATTTTTTTTTATTGCTTTATTTTTCGTTTTTCTATTTTAAAATAATTTTAAAACTCCATCTTGAAACTATTCCCCAAAATTTTTAATTTTTTTAATTTTATTTTTTATTTTAAAACTCCAACTTCAAACTACTCCCCGATTTGAATGGGTGGTTTTCTTCTTTTTTTTTTTGTTTTTTTTATTATAGTTAATTTTTTTTAAAAATAATTTTAAAACTCCAACTTGAAACTACTCCCACCCAATTTGAATGGGTAGTAATTTTTTATATATTTATTTTTGATATTTTTATTATAACTAATTATATGTTATCTATATTTATTAATTAAATAAAGTAATCAATTAATATATATATTCATATATATGGTAGTTTTATATTTTTTTATTATTTTTGTTTTTTATATATATTTAAATTCAAAAAGAATAACCAATAATTAATTATTAACTAAATAATAAATTTAGTAACTAATTATGTCATGTGGCTTTTTTTTAAGCTGCCACTTGGATTAACGAAAGGGCTTTTCCTCTCCTTTTTTCCCACACTTGGGAGTCGTGATGACGCCTACTCGTAGAAGCTAGGCAAGCCACAAAATTTAGAAATCTTTAACTCTTTTGTTTTAATCTTTTTAACAACTTGCATTAACAAGTGATAAACCTTTAAATAATAGCGGAATATGAGATTCAGCGGAAGACTTAGACAAATATAAAACCAAAATAATACGAAAAGTCAACATATGCCTCTACCCAGAAACTGGTGTCACAACATTCACGGACTATCTATGATTACTACATACAAATGTTTAAAAGAAAGAACATTGTCTGTCACGGATACAAATGATAACAGAACATAATAACTGATAGAAGAGATGTCGGGCCTACGAATGCCTGTAGGACTACCTCGGAATCTCGGTGGATAGAAGGTTGGCTCCCCTATTGCTGCTAACCTAGTGCTACTCCGATATCTGCACATGAATGCAGAGTATAACATCAGCACAACTGACCCCATGTACTGGCAAGTGTCTGGCCTAATCCCGGCGAGGTTGTGACTAGGCTAGGACCAGACTCCAGATAAACCTGTGCAGTTATATAATATTCAGCGGAAAAATAAACAGGAAATAAGTAGTTTAAAAGGGAGGGGGAACATGCTTCGGGGAACGTATCAAATCTAGCAGAAACTAAATAGAAATCTGAAAGGACAATACAATATCTACAACAATATAGTAATACTACTGTTGCGGCGCGCAACCCGATCCCTTATCATTTAACACTGCTGCAACGTGCAACCCGATCCATATATATATAACTATTACGGCGTGCAACCCGATACATATAATATAATGTTGTGGCGTGCAACCCGATCCATATATAATAGTAATGTTGCGGCGCGCAACCCGTTCCAAATATACAGTCAACAATAATCATAATAACCGTCCCGACAAGGGATCAACAATAAACTGCACTATCCCGGTAAGAGAACTCAACAGTATACGTCCCAGCAAGGGAGAATCAGCTATAACCAATCTTAACTCGACTCCTACTCATCCCAGTTATCACCATTTCTCAATCCTAAGTAAGTTCCATGAAAATAGACCAAGACTTTGCTCAATGTCAAGAATTTACCCACTAAAGCATCCATAGCATCATTTATGAATACAACAAGTGTCAATTTAAGACTCACGGTCATGTTCGACACCAGCGTCTAGATACTCGTCACCATGCCTATACATCGTACTCAACAAGAAACAAATAGCAAATAGGACTCAACTCCTAATCTCTCAAGCTAAGGTTAGACCGAACACTTACCTCAAACTTCCACGGGTAACTCAATCCTCAAATACCACATTTCCTTTCGAATTCGGCTCCAATTCAATTGTATCTATACATAATCGACTTCATAACATCAATAAATGCTAAACAATTCAAATCCAATGCCTAATTATAGATTTCCAATCATTCTTCCCAAAAATTCAAAAATCGACCCCGGGCCCGCTTGATCAAAACACGAGGTTCGAACCAAAATCCGATTCCTCATTCACCCACGAGCCCGAATATATAATTATTTTCAGAATTCGACCCCAAAACAAGGTCTAAATCGCAATTAATCAAAAAGCCCTAATTCTACCCAAATCTCTAATTTTCAACCCTTAATCACATGATTTAGGCCTAGAAATCTAGTGGGTGTTGATAAAAATAGAAGAAAACAAGTTAAAGATTACTTACCCAAGAGATTATGGTGAAGAAATGCTTCAAAAATCGCCTATGAGCTTTGGAGAAGAAGAGGTTTATGAAATTTTCTAAAAAATCCCGTAAGTGTTCGGTTTTTGAGACTTTAAAATAACTGGGTAAAACGTTCTTCACGTTCACGACAGACCCCTCTCGTTCGCGATGGTTCAGGCCTATAGACCTTTGCGTTCGCGTAAACGGGCTGGCGTTCGCGGAGAAGAATCTCCTCGAGCCCTCGCGTTCGCGTCCAATGGGTCGCGTTCGCGTAAGACAACTGCCCCACCCCCGTCTAGGCTCAATTGGCCTTCGCGTTCGCGTGGCCAGGACCGCGTTCGCGAAGGGATATCCCCCCAATGCCTCGCATTCACGACTTGAGCTACACGTTCGCGTTAAAGAAATTTCCTTCAGCAAAACTTAATGCATCGCGTTTGCGTGGGTTCTCCCGCGAACGCGAAGAAGAGAGCATCAGTACACCAGATTAGCTGTTTCTGCAACTTTTCTTAAGTCCAAAACTTCCCGAAATAACTCCGAAACACACCCGAGCCCTCGAGGCTCCTAACCAAACATACTTACTAACTCAACAACATCATACAAACTTGTTTGTGTGATCAAATTGCCAAAATAACCTCAATAACAACGAATTAAACCTCAAAATCAAAGAATTTTTCCCAAACTTCATAAAACATTAACTTTCGCAATTTAGGTCTGAATCACGTCAAACGACATCCGTTTTTCACCAAATTTTACAGAAAAGTCTTAAATCATATATAAAACCTGTACCAGGTGCCGAAACCAAAATACGGGCCCGATACAATCATATTCTAATTAAATTTCATTTAAAATTTCCTTAAACAATTTCAGAATTTCCTTTAAAAATTCATTTCTCGACCTTGGGACCTTGGAATTCGATTCCGGGCATACGCCCAAGTGCCATATTTTTCTACGGACCCTTCGGGACCGTCAAATCACATGTCCGGGTCCGTTTACCCGAAACATTGATTGAAGTCAAATTAACTCATTTTATAACCAAATTTTATCATTTTCACAGTTTTTCATATTTAAGCTTTCCGGCTACGTGCCTGGACTGTGCACGCAAATTAAGGTGACTCTAAATGAGGTTTTTAAGGCCTCGAAAACATAGAATTTAATTTAAATCAAGTGATGGCCTTTTGGGTCATCACATTCTCCACCTCTAAAACAACTGTTCGTCCTCGAACAGACAGAAGAAGAAAGCACCTAAGTATGGGAAAAAATGAGGATAACGGCTCCGCATATCGGACTTGGACTCCCAGGTCGATGCCTCAGAAGGAAAAATCTTCGATCTTAACTGACGAACCTGTCGGTCTAGAATAGCTACCGGCTCCTCCTCATAAGTCAAGTCCTTGTCCAACTGGACAGTGCTGAAATCTAACACGTGAGATGGATCGCCGTGATACTTCCGAAGCATGGACACATGAAACACTGGATGCACGACTGATAAGCTCGGCGGCAAAGCAAGTCTATAAGCCACCTATCCCACTCGATCAAGAATCTCAAACGGGCCAATGAACCTAGGGCTAAGCTTGCCCTTCTTCCCAAATCTCATCACGCCCTTCGTAGGCGACACTTGGAGCAATACCCGCTCACCGAACATAAAAGCCACATCCCGAACCTTGCGGTCTGCATAACTCTTTTGCCTGGACTGAGCTGTACGAAGCCTATCCTAAATAATCCTGACCTTGTCCAAGGCCTCATGAACTAGATCCGTACCCAATAACCGAGCCTCTCCTGACTCAAACCATCCAACCGGAGACCGACACCGCCTACCATATAAGGCCTCATAGGGAGCCATCTGGATGCTTGACTGATAGCTGGTGTTGTAGACAAACTAGGCTAAAGGTAAAAACTGATCCCACAAGCCTCTAAAGTCAATGACACAAGCTCGGAGCATATCCTCCAAAATCTGAATAGTCCACTCGGATTGCCCGTCCGTCTGAGGATGAAATGTTGTGCTCAACTCAACTCGCGTGCCCAACTCTCACTGAACTGCTCTCCAGAAATGCGAGGTAAACTGCGTACCTCGGTCCAAAATGATAGACACAGTCATACCATGAAGACGAACAATCTCCCAAATATAGATCTCAGCTAACCTCTCGGATGAATAGGAGACTGCCACAAGATTGAAATGCGCTGACTTGGTCAGCCTATCAACAATGACCCATACTGCATCGAACTTCCTCTGAGTCTGCGGGAGTCCAACAACCAAATCTATAGTGACCCGCTCCCACTTCCACTCGGGAAGCTCAATCCTCTGAAACAAACCAACAGGCCTATGATGCTCATACTTAACCTACTGACAATACAAACACCGAGCCACATATGGAACAATATCCTTCTTCATTCTCCGCCACCAATAATGTTGCCACAAATCCTGATACATCTTTGCGGCGCCCGGATGAATAGAGTACCGGGAGCTATGGGCCTCCTCTAAAATCAACTCTCGGAGCCCATCCACATTAGGCACAGAAACTCGACCCTGCAATCTCAAAACTCCATCATCATCTAAGGTAACATGCTTGGCACCTCCGCTGCATCATGTCTTTAAGGACACACAAATGGGGATCATCATACTACCGATCATGGATACGCTACAATAAGGAAGAACGAGCGACCGTGCAAGCTAATACATGACTAGGCTCAGAAATATCCAACCTCCCAAACCGATTGGCCAAAGCCTGAACATCCAAGGCAAGTGGTCTCTCACCGACTAAAATATAAGCAAGACTGCCCATACTAGATCTCTTCCTACTCAAAGCATCGACCACCACATTGGCCTTCCCCGGATGATATAAGATAGTGATATCATAATCCTTCAACAACTCCAACCACCTCCTCTGCCTCAAATTCAACTCCTTCTTGTTTAACAAATACTGAAGACTCTTGTGATCCGTTAACACCTCACATGCCACGCCATACAGATAATGCCTTCAAATCTTCAATGCATGAACAATGGCTGCCAACTCCAAATCATGAACCGAATAGTTCTTCTCATGAATCTTCAACTGTCACGAAGCATAGGCAATGACCTTGCCATCCTGCATCAACATTGCACCAAGCCCAATACAAGATACATCACAATAAACTATATAAGACCCTGAACCTGTGGGCAAAACCAACACCGGTGCCGTAGTCAAAGCTGTCTTGAGCTTCTGAAAGCTTGCCTCACACTCATCCGACCTTCTGAACTGGGCACCCTTCTGGGTCAACCTAGTCATCGGGGCTGCGATAGATGAGAACCCCTCCACAAACCGACGATAGTAGCCTGCCAATCCCAAGAATCTCCAAATCTCTGTAGCTGATGCTGGTCTAGGCCAATTCTTTACTGCCTCAATCTTCTTCGAATCAACCTGAATACCCTCTGCTGATACAACATGGCCTAGGAAGGCAACTGAACTCAACCAGAACTCACACTTCGAGAACTTAGCATATAACTGACTATCCATTAGAGTCTGAAGAACCACTCTGAGGTGCTGCTCGTGCTCCTCCTAGCTGTGGGAATATATCAAAATATCATCAATGAAGACTATCACGAACGAGTCCAAATAAGGCCTAAATACTCGGTTCATCAAATCCATAAAAGCTGCTGGGGCATTAGTCAACCCAAATGACATGAACAAGAACTCATAATGCCCGTACCGAGTATGTAAAGCTGTCTTAGGGACATCAGATGGCCTAATTCTCAACTGATGGTAGCCAGATCTCAATTCAATCTTTGAAAATACCTTGGCACCCTGAAGCTGATCGAACAAATCATCAATCCTCGACATTGGATACTTATTCTTGATTGTACCCTTGTTCAACTGTCGGTAATCAATACACATTCTCATCGATCCGTCCTTCTTCTTAACAAACAACACTAGCACACCCCAAGGCAAAACACTGGGTCTAATGAAACATTTCTCCAGCAAGTCTTGCAACTGCTCCTTCAACTCAATGCCAAAGTCAATATCCCTATCGGGTGGCATCCCCGGCAGGTCTGAAGGGAATACCTCAGAACTCACGAGCAACAGGCACAGAATCAATAGATGGAACCTCAGCACTGGAGACACGAACATACGCCAAATAGGCCAAACACCCCTTCTCGACCATGTGTTGAGCCTTCACATAAGAGATAACACTACGGGTAGAATGACTAGAAGTCCCCCTCCACTCTAAACGAGGCATACCCAGTAAAGCTAAGGTCACAGTCTTGGAATGATAGTCCAAGATAGCGTGGTAAGGTGATAACCAGTCCATCCCCAATATAACATCAAAATAGACCATGTCCAGAAGCAACAAATCTACTCGAGTCTCGAGACCCTCAATCACATCTACACAAGAGCGTTGGACTCGATCTACCATAATAAAATCACCCACCGGCGTAGACACATAAACGGGAACACTCAATGAATTACTAGGCATAACTAGATATGGTGCAAAATCAGATGACACATACGAGTATGTAGACCCTTGATCAAATAATGTTGAAGCATCTCTATCACAAACCGGAACAGTACCTGTGATAACCGCATCTGAAGCCTAAGCCTCGGGCCTGGCTGGAAGAGCATAATATTAGGGCTGGGCCCTACCACCCTATACTACATCTCTGGGATGGCCTGCAGCTAGCTGGCCTCCACCTCTAGCGGTCTGAGCTCCACTTCAAAATCATCTACCACCACCTCTAGAACCTCTATCCACACCTCTAGCTGGCTGGGCGGCCTGTGGAACACCTGGTGCCTGAACCATAGCACGAGAAACCTGCTACTGCGACTGAGTACCCACCAACCTCGGACACGCCCTCCGTATATGACTATACTCACCACACTCATAACATCCACCTGAATGATGCGGCTGAGGAAACTGAGACTGACCCTGGCGACCTGAATGACCACCTCGAAAACTCTGGAGCGGCGGTGCACTAATAGGAGCTAGTAGTGCACTATAGGGATGCTGATCAGAATACTGCATGTGAGAACCACGGCCACCCGAAGCACCGTGAGAAACCTGAAGAGCTGACTAAAAGGGCCTAGGAGGATGGCCTCTACCATATGAATGTCTACCTCCAGACGAGGCACCCCTGAATCTACCTGAATTACGGGGACTCTTATCTGACCCATGACCACCTCCCTGCGACAGAACCATCTCCACTCTCCGGGTCACATTGGCCGCCTCCTGAAAAGTAATCTCACTCCTAGACTCCCTAGCCATCTGAAGACGAATCGACTGAAAAACCTCCTCACCCTCTCTCTATCAGAAGGAAGTATGACAAGAGCATGGCGAGCCAAGTCGATTAATCTGGTCTCATACTGGGTAATCGTCATGGAACCCTGCTGGAGGCGCTAGAACTAACTCCGATAGGCCTCTCTCTGAGTAATAGGGAGAAACTTCTCCAGAAATAGCTGCGTAAACTGCTCCCAAGTCAAGGCTGGCGATTCGGCTGGTTTAGCTAAGTAGTAATCCCTCCACCAAGTCTTGGCGGATCCAAACAAGCAAAATGTAGCCAAATTGACCCCATTGGTCTAAACAATACCCATGTTCCTGAGAATCTCGTGGCAGCTGTGTAGATAGTCTTGGGGATCCTTAGTAGATGCAACACTGAAAGTAGAAGTGAAGAGCTTGGTGAACCTATCCATCCTCCACAAAGCATCGACAGACATAGCTGCTCCATCGCCGGTATGAGCTACCATAACTGGCTGAACTGCTCCAACTGGCTGAACCGTTGGAGTCTGAATCTGGGGAGCTACCTGCTCCAGAGTGAGAGTGTCACACCTCCTTTTTCCGCACCCGAGGGGGCGCGAGGGAGTTTTTTCCAATTAAAGGACAATCGAAACGGGATCGGTTTAATTATTTCAGAGTCGCCATTTGGGAGATTTAGGGTGTCCCAAGTCACCAATTTTAATCCCGAATCGAGGAAAAGAATGACTCTATATTATGGTCTGCGTACCAGAAATCCGGATAAGGAATTCTGTTAACCCGGGAGAAGGTGTTAGGCATTCCCGAGTTCCATGGTTCTAGCACGGTCGCTCAATTGTTATATTCGGCTTGATTATCTGATTTTATACAAGTATGAACTTATGTGCCAATTTTATCTTTTAACCGCTTTATTAATTATTATTATTAAGAATGTGAACATCGCTTAAAACACGTCTTTGGACTGCGTCACATGAAATGCACCCACAATCCGGAACGCATTTTATTTGATGTTTTGAGATTTGGATTTGGGTCACATGAAATGCACACCCAATTTTAAGAAAATAGATTATTAAACACGCGCCTAAAGAGACTATCGTGTTATTATTTTGGGAAGGCCGTGAAATTCGCTAAACGGCCCTCCTGAATTCTAAGTAATTTAAAACAAGTATTTACTGAGGGCCCCACAATTGTATTTTTATTCGGCGAGGCTCATCTTATTCTTATTTTTTTGAAGGAATTTGCAACGACGTGAAAATGCGTCTCGGGCCACGTCACAATCAATGTGCCCGTGACTAGAGACTTATTTCGACTCCGTTGAGATTTGGATTCGGGTCACATAAATGTGCACCCGAGTTTAGGGAGATAACATTATTAAAGGCGCGCCTAAAGCAACTAGAGCATTATTATTTTTGGGTAAGGCCATGAAATTTGCTAACGGCCCGTCCCGGAATCTAAGTATTTAATATATACATTTAGAGGGCCCCGCAGCATGTATTTTTTTTTCGGCGAGGCTCGTCTCATTTTATTTATTTTATTATTATTTTTTTTATTATTATTTATTTATTTTTAAAGGATGCCATTTCTACGCCTTTAACAATACTAACCTTACGACTTCTTTACAACTAAAATCTCATAACTTGTCAAAAAATTAATAAAATGAGTTTAGCGAACGAGTGTTTCGGGCGTAGTAACAACACGTACTAATACTAATCTTGTCCAAACAAACTGAGACAATGAAGGGACGAGCGAATCAATGTCAAACTGTGTCTTAGGACTACTACTACAACTAAATCAAATGACGTCAAGTAAACAAAAATAACATAACACAAAAATGAACTAAAATGCATACGGTGAAACATAAGCAGAATCTCAATTGATATATTGCAACTTCAAACATTGAACGTAAAATTTCTTTAATCCAATACATCGAGGCTTACTAACCTGAATAAACAGAAATGCATAGAGCCATGGACCGAACCTCAACATCGACTTCAACGAACAAACTCGACGCGCCGGACCTCGACGAACAAAGACGACCTCAACGGACTGCACGACAACAGTGAAAGAACCACGATAACATGAGCTGAAGCAGTGGTGGTCGCGTTTGGACGGTGGGGTTGCGGGCAGTGGTTGACGGGCCTATTTGGTGATGGTTTTTGTTGGTTCCACAGGTGGTTTTTAGGCGATGGGGGAGGTGACAGACTGGTGGTTTTCGGACGTGAGGCTGGTGAAGCTGGGACGGGCAGCGTTGGTGGTCGACGGTGGTGTTGAGCTGGGTTGTTTGGTCGTCGGCTTGACAATGACGACGAGCAGGAGCTCGTGGGCTGGGTAGGGCGAAATAGTGGTGATTTGGGTGATGACGACGATGGTTTCGACTGGGAAGGTGAGGACGGTGGTCTGTCGATGGTTATGGCGTTTTGACAGTGGTCAGCGATGGAGGAGTTGGGTGGTCGTTCATGGAGTGTTGATGGTGGGGGGCTGTTCTGAGGTTTTTGTGGACTGGTTTTTTGTCGACTGCTCCTTTTGACGTGGGGTGGTGTTCGGACAGTGGAGGTCGTTGATGGAGCTTGGGAGGAGACGGGGTGATGGTTTTGGTCGTGGTGTTGGATGGTTTTGACGATGGTGGGGCTGCCAGGGAAGGTCGTGGTGGTTATGGCGGAGAGGGAGTTGGGGAAGGTGACGGGGGAGGTCCGGAATGGAGGGTTTTGCCTGGTTTTTTACAGTAGGGTTTCTTCTTCTCTTTTGAGAAGAAGATGTACAGTACCTCTTTTTTTCAAAAATTCAAAAGTCCCCCTTTCCTTTGTTCTTTTCCGTGTTTTGTACTGGGTTTTGCCCAGAAAAATGAGCCCACGCGTGGTGGGGTTCGAGGCATATGTCCCCCACGCGTGGTGGGGTTCCCCACGTGTCCTGGACACGGTTTATTATGGGCTAGGTCCGAAAATTAGGCCTAAAATCGGGTAGTTTAAACCCGAATATTATTCTTTTGCCCGGACCCGAGAAATAGGAACACGTTGCTTAACTAGTCCTATGTAAGCAAAATAACTACCAAAAATAAGACTAGTATTTAAACAAAACTATATCTTTTTAAATATTTTTCAAGGTTTAAAATAGCTACAAAATATTAATAAAACTATTTTTTTTTTTTGTAATTTTCATTTTAAATATTAAGATAAAATATGAGGTAATATTTTTTGTATTTTTCAAAGTTAAAAATGACTATAAAACCTTAATAGAACTATGTTTTATTTATTTTTTTTGTAATTTTCGAAATTATATAAAGTACAAAAATAAAGTGCAAGTTTTGTATTTTTCAAGTTTATGAGAGATACATAAACTAAAATTTATATATATATTTTTTGAAATTTCTTTTTTTCTTTGAAATAAAGTAAAAATAGTTAAAATAGCTATTCTAGACCCAATTTCACATATTCACGCTAAAAATGTGAAAATTCTCGGGGAGGGTCAAAAATCACGTGCTTACAGCTGCCCCTCTTTGACTGGAAACACGAAGAGTTTTCCGACAAAGAACGACTAGACGTGTTTTTTACCCGACCATTACTTGGACGGACTACACTTAAGGAAAGGGAGGGAACGTGACCGAGCCTTGGTATCTGAGCTGCCTACATATCCTTGGTTATACAGGAATCAGGCCACGTGTAGTTCGGGATGAGAGAGATAGTGAAGTGTACCGAGGTGAAGAGCCGATCGAGGTGCCGTTCCGTTGAGGTTCCGGTCCGCGGTCCTGTCATTACAACAAAAGTGAAAACTGAAAAAGACTAACTAAGCCTATCAACTACTAGTTACAAGGATTCCTATCTCTTAAGTCTTCTGAAACTTGGTCTTGAGTCTTGAATGGTGCTTCATACAGACTTTGGATTTGAACCTTGATACTTGCTAGTTGTAGTTGTTAGTTCTTGAGCAGACCACATCTGCTCTCCACTTCGTATTTTCTCTTTTTTTTTACCAGCCTTTTGTGAATGCTGGGGATTTTTATTGCTTCTTGCTGGGGATTCCTGTTGTATTCCTCTGCTTTATTGATTCTGAGTGTGCTCCTTTCTCATATGCGCGGGCTTTTGACTTCAATACTTCAATTGTATTCCCTTATTCTCCAGGTGGGTGCCTGATTTCTATTTCTTTTATCCTTGTTCTCCAGGTGGACGCCTGATTTCTTCCTTCCTTTTTCCTTATTCTCCAGGCAGACGCCTGATTACTTCTTCTCTTTGTCCTTGTTCTCCAGGTGGACGCCTGATTTCTATTTTTCTTTGTCCTTGTTCTCCAGGTGGACGCCTGATTTCTATTTTTCTTTGTCCTTGTTCTCCAGGTGGACGCCTGATTTCTATTTTTCTTTTTCCTTGTTCTCCAGGTGGATGCCTGATTTCTTCTTTTCTTTGTCCTTGTTCTCCAGGTGGACGCCTGACTTCTATTTTCTTTGGCATACAACAACCTCTGTTCTACAGGCGGGTCCCTGACAATCAAAACAAACAAAATTTCCTAACCCGGTTTGTACTGGGAAGATTCGTGAGTCGTTAGCAAAATTGTAACTCATTTATACTACTGATGCAATGATGAGTAAACTAAAGACTAGGCTAGGATGTGCATCTCCTACGGGTAAAACAAAACTTTTGTTAGCAAATGCGTCTGCTAAAAAACCTCAATGACTCAAACAACTGCCTTCCCTCATTATACTGGTGGGCGACCTAGAACTGAAATGTATTCCCGCATTATACTGGTGGGCGACCTAGAACTTAAATGTATTCCCGCATTATACTGGTGGGCGACCTAGAACTAAAAAGTATTCCCGCATTATACTGGTGGGCGACCTAGAACTTAAATGTATTCCCGCATTATACTGGTGGGCGACCTAGAACTTAAATGTATTCCCGCATTATACTGGTGGGCGACCTAGAACTTAAATGTATTCCCGCATTATACTGGTGGGCGACCTAGAACTTAAAGTATTCCCGCATTATACTGGTGGGCGACCTAGAACTTAAATGTATTCCCGCATTATACTGGTGGGTGACCTAGAACTTAAATGTATTCCCGCATTATACTGGTGGGCGACCTAGAACTTAAATGTATTCCCGCATTATACTGGTGGGCGACCTAGAACTTAAATGTATTCCCGCATTATACTGGTGGGCGACCTAGAACTTAAATGTATTCCCGCATTATACTGGTGGGCGACCTAGAACTGAAATGTATTCCCGCATTATACTGGTGGGCGACCTAGAACTTAAAGTATTCCCGCATTATACTGGTGGGCGACCTAGAACTTAAAAGTATTCCCGCATTATACTGGTGGGCGACCTAGAACTTAAATGTATTCCCGCATTATACTGGTGGGCGACATAGAACTTAAATGTATTCCCGCATTATACTGGTGGGCGACCTAGAACTTAAATGTATTCCCGCATTATACTGGTGGGCGACCTAGAACTTAAATGTATTCCCGCATTATACTGGTGGGCGACCTAGAACTGAAATGTATTCCCGCATTATACTGGTGGGCGACCTAGAACTTAAATGTATTCCCGCATTATACTGGTGGGCGACCTAGAACTTAAAAGTATTCCCGCATTATACTGGTGGGCGACCTAGAACTGAAATGTATTCCCGCATTATACTGGTGGGCGACCTAGAACTTAAAAGTATTCCCGCATTATACTGGTGGGCGACCTAGAACTTAAAAGTATTCCCGCATTATACTGGTGGGCGACCTAGAACTTAAATGTATTCTCGCATTATACTGGTGGGCGACCTAGAACTTAAATGTATTCCCGCATTATACTGGTGGGTGACCTAGAACTTAAAAGTATTCCCGCATTATACTGGTGGGCGACCTAGAACTTAAATGTATTCCCGCATTATACTGGTGGGCGACCTAGAACTTAAATGTATTCCCGCATTATACTGGTGGGCGACCTAGAACTTAAATGTATTCCCGCATTATACTGGTGGGCGACCTAGAACTTAAAGTATTCCCGCATTATACTGGTGGGCGACCTAGAACTTAAATGTATTCCCGCATTATACTGGTGGGCGACCTAGAACTTAAAAGTATTCCCGCATTATACTGGTGGGCGACCTAGAACTTAAATGTATTCCCGCATTATACTGGTGGGCGACCTAGAACTTAAAAGTATTCCCGCATTATACTGGTGGGCAACCTAGAACTTAAATGTATTCCCGCATTATACTGGTGGGCGACCTAGAACTTAAAAGTATTCCCGCATTATACTGGTGGGCGACCTAGAACTTAAAAGTGAAAGGACAGAAATGTATGCCTCTGTTGTACGAGCGGCCTCCCAACTTCAATACTAACTTATAATGAAATGCCTTTCTCACGGGTGAAAACTAAACTTAGGAGGAAATGTATCTCCTCTGGGTGAAACTATTCTTTAGGAAGTGCGTCTCCTATGGTAAGACTGAACTTAGGAAGTGCGTCTCCTATTGGATACAATAAACTTAGGAAGTGCGTCTCCTATGTAAAGACGTGGAATGTATGCCTCTGTTATCTGGGCGGGCTCCCAATTTCAACAATTGAAATAAAAGACTGAAATGTATGCCTCTGTTATCTGGGCGGGCTCCCAATTTCAACACTTAAAAGTAAAGACTGAAACCAACATATCCTATTTGAGGGCGGATGAACCCAACATATCCTATTTGAGGGCGGATGAACCCGACATATCCTATTCGAGGGCGGATGAACCCAAAATATCCTATTTGAGGGTGGATGAACCCAACAGATCCTATTTGAGGGCGGATGAACCCGACATATCCTATTTGAGGGCGGATGAACCCGACATATCCTATTTGAGGGCGGATAAACCCAAAATATCCTGTTAGAGGGCGGATGAACCCGACATATCCTATTTGAGGGCGGATGAACCCAACATATCCTATTTGAGGGAGGATGAACCCAAAATATCCTATTCGAGGGCGGATAAACCCAACAGATCCTATTTGAGGGCGGATGAACCCAACAGATCCTATTTGAGGGCGGATGAACCCGACAAATCCTATTTGAGGGCGGATGAACCCGATATATCCTATTTGAGGGCGGATGAACATAAAATATCCTGTTGGAGGGCGGATGAACCCGACATATCCTATTTGAGGGCGGATGAACCCGACATATCCTATTTAAGGGCGGATGGACCCGACATATCCTATTCGAGGGCGGATGAACCCGACATATCCTATTTGAGGGCGGATGAACCCGACATATCCTATTTGAGAGCGGATGAACCCGACATATCCTATTTGAGGGCGGATGAACCCCACATATCCTATTTGAGGGCGGATGAACCCGACATATCCTAATTCGAGGGCGGATGGACCCGACATATCCTATTCGAGGGCGGATGAACTCGACATATCCTATTTGAGGGCGGATGAACCCGACATATCCTATTTGAGGGCGGATGATCCCAACATATCCTATTTGAGGGCGGATGAACCCAACATATCCTATTCGAGGGCGGATGAACCCAACATATCCTATTCGAGGGCGGATGAACCCAACAGATCCTATTTGAGGGTGGATGAACCCAACAGATCCTATTTGAGGGCGGATGAACCCGACAAATCCTATTTGAGGGCGGATGAACCCGACATATCCTATTTGAGGGCGGATGAATCCAAAATATCCTGTTAGAGGGCGGATGAACCCGACATATCCTATTTGAGGGCGGATGAACCCAACATATCCTATTTGAGGGCGGATGAACCCAAAATATCCTATTCGAGGGAGGATAAACCCAACAGATCCTATTTGAGGGCGGATGAACCCAACAGATCCTATTTGAGGGCGGATGAACCCAACATATCCTATTTGATGGCGGATGAACCCGACATATCCTATTCGAGGGCGGATGAACCCAAAATATCCTATTTGAGGGTGGATGAACCCAACAGATCCTATTTGAGGGCGGATGAACCCGACATATCCTATTTGAGGGCGGATGAACCCAAAATATCCTATTTGAGGGTGGATGAACCCAACAGATCCTATTCGAGGGCGGATGAACCCAAAATATCCTATTTGAGGGCGGATGAACCCGACAGATCCTATTTGAGGGCGGATGAACCCAAAATATCCTATTTGAGGGCGGATGAACCCAACAGATCCTATTTGAGGGCGGATGAACCCAAAATATCCTATTTGAGGGCGGATGAACCCAAAATATCCTATTTGAGGGTGGATGAACCCAACAGATCCTATTTGAGGGCGGATGAACCCGACATATCCTATTCGAGGGCGGATGAACCCAAAATATCCTATTTGAGGGTGGATGAACCCAACAGATCCTATTCGAGGGCGGATGAACCCAAAATATCCTTAAGACTTGAAAATGTCTTACCTCGAATACTTGCTGGGGATTGGGATGAATTTTCCTTTTCTACCTTCCCCATTTTTTATTATTATTCTTTTATTATTATTATTATTATTTTTTATTTTTTATCTTTTTATTCTTTTTGTTTTTCTTTTTATTATTCTTTTCTTTTGTTTTTGCATAGCTTCTTCCTTCAAAGACTACCTCCCTTGATTTACTTACCTGTTGGGGTGGTAAAACGTTATCAGCTGGGGGTACCTGACTTCCAGAAAATTTTCTAAATGGAAGGAAAATTTTCTGCCCCAGTTTGATAATATCCCTTGTGGCATGCAGTTCTGGCATCAATGCCATTTCCTTTACCTGTTTCAAATCAAACAAAATTGTTAGTTTAAAACATGGTGGTTGGTTGTTATACTCCCAACGGGATGGCTTTTCCTTTTTTCCTTCCTTGCTTTGCGTTGCACAACTTGTTGGATATGATATTATGTGCTGGGGATAATCCCTTCCTGCTGGGGAATATCCCTCTTCTTTTATGGCATAGCTTGGAAACTGGCATTTCCCCGACAGTCTAGTATGGATTTTGCCGAATCATGCTCACTGCTCTCCTTGATTTGTTCACGGGCTTTGTCTTTGAGGTTTATAACCTTGATTAAGGCAATGGTATCCCTCTTGACGCTTGTCAATCCTTCTGTCAATTCCCTTTGCTGGGGATATCTTTTTGACACTGGCCTCGCGCTTGTTCCTCGCTGACTATACCATTTGGATATACTAGTCAGATCTCATCTTGGAAAGCTGATGGCATATTCTGAAATCATTTCATACTTGTTCTGACCGGACAGACTCTATTGGGGAAAATTTTTTATGAAAGGAGAAAGATAACAGAAACAAAATAAAAGACAAGGGAAACGATGACTCTTTTACAAAAGAAACTATAAATAAAAACCTATCAAACGCAGATACCGACTCTAATGGCCATGACATGCGTATGTGGCCTATCCTCTGCCGTCAATCATCTTTTAAGATCTTCCATTGGCGATTCCCCCTCTGATTCTCAATCTTATTCGACTTGTAGTGCCCGAAGGGTTTTCACTATCAAGTCTCTCTCATTTTTGGCTTTTCTCTCAGCTTTCATCGCCTTATGGTGCCTGTGAAGGTTTTCACCGATAGGACTCTCTCATTTGTATCACTTTCCAGCTGGGGATTTGGAGTGTCGCCGGTATGACTCTTTCTGCTGGAGATTAGAGTCCTTTCTGCTGTGGAACAGAACGTCATGTTCGCCGGTAAGACAACATTTGTCTGACTTGGCATCTTTTGAAGACTGATCAAAAGGTCTTTCTTGGACCGTAATGTGGGTTTTGGATAGGGCTAGAAAGAAAGGGTATAAAAGGCTCAAAAATATATGAATTTTGGGTTATTAGTTACAACTTTCGGAATTAGATTTATTTACAACAAACGTAACTTTTTCCCCAGTTTCTTGCTTGGGGATATTTCAGTTGATTTTTTTTCATTTTTCAAAACTATGACCGAGCCGTGAAGTGCCTACGTATCCTCTTTGAGGAATCAGGTCAAACGTAGTTCCCAATTCCTCTTTTCCATTTGACTTTCTTCTGTTCTTTTGTTATCATTTCCTTTTCTCTTTTTTTTTTCGTTTTGTTGTTTTCTTTTCTTTCCCTTTTTTTTGTTTTTGTTTTATGCCATGCTTGCAATTCTATTCGTTGCTACTAATTCCGAACGAGGGATATGAAAGAAAAATAAATGAGGCTCAAAAGGGGTAGCGAAGGATAGAGTGTTTGGGTAGTAGAACAAAATGCCTTCGTCATTCCAGTCTTCAAGACATGCCAAGTGCAAACAACACATTTAAACAATAGATTTATAGTCTCTTCCGATGGTGCTGGACTTGACAATTATATTCAACCTTTGTTTGTTCATTTGTCACTTCTAAAGCATCGTTGGGCGACACTCTCATTCTCATTATTATGAACGACCTTCATGCCCATTTAGGCGAATCTTGCTTTTAACGGTTTTCTTTGTGCTTAACTTGCCCCAGTTCCACATGACTCGAGCTCTGAATAATCTCAAACCGTCCTTATTTTCTTTAAATGGTCTGATCGCCTTTCCAGGGTTTTATGATTAACTTTAAAGACTAGGCCCAAAGTGTGTGCGCATGTCATGTCCCTAGAATCGGCATTGAACAAAAATGGTAAAAGGACTAAGCAAAGAGATGACTGGAAATAATAAAAGACCGGATTTTGTATTAGACTACCGGTGAAATGGTTTAAATAACAAACAAAACAAAACAATCCAGAACAAAATCTTAAAACAAATTGGACAAGACAACATCCGACTTATAACCCTAATAATCCGAACAACAGAAATGACAACAAAATAAGCCACCAACTGCTTCTTTCTTGTTAACCAAGGAACGGAGCTTCCTCCCATTTTATCAAACTTGGCATCGTAGCCACTGAGCTTTGCATTAGTATTGCAATGACCATTGCCAACTTCAATATCATTGCCCTTAGTCAACAAGTTCCCAATAGGACTCGAATGCTTCCGTCATCAGGCCTGATTCCCGCAGAGTGTGCATCAGGAGGTGCAAGTAAAGGATTCTGGGTGTCATTGTCCGTCTTACCACAAACCAACCACCTTAACTTATTTGCAAAACAAACGGGTTAGAATGGACTCAGTCGGTCCTCATTATTGACAACATCTTTTCTTTTTTTTCTTTCTTTTTTTTTCCATTTTTCTTTTCATTTTTTTCATTTTTTTTTCATTTCGTTTTTTCATTTTTTTTTTCATTCTCTTTTTTTCATTCTTTTTTTTTGTTGTGGTCGAATCTTATGGAGATTGCCTACGTATCATGACCCTGCATGAATCAGACCTTGCGTAGTTCGTGCCCAATAAAAGATAAACAACAGTAAACACTTTTCAATTTTTATATTAGAACAAACTGGGTTTCAAGGATTTAAAGATGACCCGCAAACTTGAAAATCAAACAAACTGCATGTTCTAATCAAAAGATTGGCAGACTCAAAAAACAAAATTCCAGCTCCCTTTCTCTGTTCGACAAATGCAACCAAATGGTTATTTTTTGCAAATGTGGCCCCTTCCAAATTTCACATGAATTTTGAGGTCGGGGAGGATTATTTTATGACATTTTTACAAACTTGTCCGTTCTTTTACGAAAATAACCTTTCGACAACTGAAAGATACTCTAAGGCTATTTCGGCAAGAACGGTTTAAGACGCGGCCGAAACTGGCTCGGCTTATTTTATTTTCATATATTTTTTGACTAAACACCCAAACGACATTCACCCGACCGTTGACTCTTTTTTTTTCAAATTATGATAAAAACTTGGTGTTGCAAAACACGGCCCTTCAGCGTCTCGGGGACGAAGCTTTCTTAAGGCTGTGTGGTCCATATCTCAAAATGACCCAAAGGTGGCTGTTTGTGCCAAGTCAGCCTTCCGGCGTCCCTTTCGGGAACATTCGGCTATTTATGACAAAACAGCATCACCTGACTTATTTATAACTCTTTTTCATCGTTTTCCAAATTAGAAAAGTCAACATTGCAAACACGGCCTTTCAACGTCTCGGGGACGAAGATTTTTAGGCTGTGGGGGTCAACTGGACCAAGTCTTAAAATGACCCAAAAGGTGGCTGTTTATGCAAAGTCAGCCTTCCGGCGTCCCTTTCGGGAACATTCAGCTATGTCTTGATAAAACAGCGTCACCCGACTTCTTTATGACAAAATTAAAATTTGACATATATATATTATTTATTTGTTTTTTGGCTATTTTAGCAAAAGGTGGGTTGGACATCACCCGACTTATTTATGACAAGATTAAAATTTTTGCTTTTTAGCTATTTTAGCAAAAGGTGGGTTGGACATCACCCGACTTATTTATGACAAGATTAAATTTTTTGCTTTTTAGCTATTTTAGCAAAAGGTGGGGTTGGACCCGATGAGGGTTGCCTACGTATCTCACATCCGGTGAGAATCAAACCCGCGTAGTTCGAGCAAAAGAACTACTTTAAAAGAAGAAAAGAAGCATTTTTCGATTGATTTTCTTTTTACAAGAAACACTTCTAAGATATATTTTGAATTTTCATTTGCTCTTTTTTTTATTTTTATTCTAAAGAAGAAGAAGAAAATATTTTTTTCGGAATTTTGCTTTTAATAAAAGAAATGCTTCTCAAAATGTTTTTTTTTTGGATTTTGAATTTTCTTTTCAATTTTGAAAAAGAATCAAAATATTTTCGGATTTGTTTTTTTATTTTTATTTTATATTATATTATTTTTTGAAAACAATTAGAATGACTTCCTAGAGAAGCCAATAATGGAGAAAATATTTTTGGATTATTTTAATTTTGTCATTTTCATAAACAAATAAATAACAAATATTTTAAAAACAAGACTCTTTTTTTCATTTTTATGGCAAGACAAACAATTTTCTTTTCTATTAATGTTTTTTTAATAAAACAAACTAATAAGACATATATTTTTTATTTTATATTTTCAAAATTTCGGCAGAGTTTCGACACTACTTGGACATTTGTTTTTTTTTCTTTCTAAAAATAAGTAGTTATATCTCTACACTGCCATTTCCTCATCTTTTCACGATTTTCTAATTTGTGGAAAATGATGACAACATACAAAATCTTTTGAATTTTCATGCCTTGTTGTTATATGTATTTTTTTTTTATATATTTATTGTTATTTTCAAAATGTGGCATGGGAAACATAAAGATTTCCAAGACATCTTGGATTTCGCAAATGTTCCCCATGCGCTTTTTCCAACAATGAAGCGTGGGAGACATAGTGGATTTCCAAGGCTTCTTGGATTCCACAAATGTTCCCCATGTGCTTTCCCAAAAAGCAAGCGTGGGGGACATAGGGAATTCCAAGAATTCTTGGATTCCACAAATGTTCCCCATGCTTTGATTAAAATAACATCATGCTGGAAAAACGTGCGGCCTTCTTATTTAAATGAGCAACCTCACAAGGTGTGTTATTTGTCCGCAACTATTATTGGTCCGCCAAACGACCCATTCACCCTTGAGTAAGTACAACATGTAGCACATAGGATGCCAAAAGATGGTATATTATTTTCAGGTTGCTTGTCCTAGACGGACCCAACCCCTGTGTTGAGTCCCCTAAGTCAAATGCACATGATGCAAATAAACGCTCCTACTAGGGATCCGGCATGTGGCTTTGTTATACTAAGTTCATAACCTGGGTATTTGTTCTAGACCTGGCTTACCCAAACAGACAGTTTGAGCCGAAGCGGGGGCAACGTACCGGGAGCACGAAAGTCTGCCCGACCTAGTTACTTGTCCCAACTCCGTCTTATCTGGTATGACTTTAACAGAAAGGTGGGTCACACGCACGTGTACACCATAAATTCAGAAGACTCAGAAAGAAGGGTTTCGCGGCAGTTTTATATACACAATTCAGCTAATATTAAAGAGGTAAAAGCATAATTTAGCAAATTAAGCATATATCATGTAAAAATCAGATAATAAATAAAGCCAAATAACAACAATTGTTCTAAGCTCGAATTCTTAACCCTGAACCAGTGGTTCTGGGTAGATCGATCCCCAGCAGAGTCGCCAGAGCTGTCACACCTCCTTTTTCCGCACCCGAGGGGGCGCGAGGGAGTTTTTTCCAATTAAAGGACAATCGAAACGGGATCGGTTTAATTATTTCAGAGTCGCCACTTGGGAGATTTAGGGTGTCCCAAGTCACCAACTTTAATCCCGAATCGAGGAAAAGAATGACTCTATATTATGGTCTGCGTACCAGAAATCCGGATAAGGAATTCTGTTAACCCGGGAGAAGGTGTTAGGCATTCCCGAGTTTCGTGGTTCTAGCACGGTCGCTCAACTGTTATATTCGGCTTATTTATCTGATTTTTAATACAATTATGAACCATGTGCAAATTTTATCTTTTAACCGCTTTATTAATTATTATTATTAAGAATGTGAACATCGCTTAAAACACGTCTTTGGACTACGTCACATGAAATGCACCCACAATCCGGAATGCATTTTTATTGATGTTTTGAGATTTGGATTTGGGTCACATGAAATGCACACCCAAGTTTAAGAAAATAGATTATTAAACACGCGCCTAAAGAGACTATCGTGTTATTATTTTGCGAAGGCCGTGAAATTCGCTAAACGGC
This sequence comes from Nicotiana tabacum, assembly GCF_000715075.1. NCBI lineage: Eukaryota > Viridiplantae > Streptophyta > Magnoliopsida > Solanales > Solanaceae > Nicotiana > Nicotiana tabacum. The sequence continues at coordinate 117,166,112 of NC_134097.1, read as the reverse complement.
CCTCCTGAATTCTAAGTAATTTAAAACAAGTATTTACTGAGGGCCCCACAATTGTATTTTTATTCGGCGAGGCTCATCTTATTCTTATTTTTTTGAAGGAATTTGCAACGACGTGAAAATGCGTCTCGGGCCACGTCACAATCAATGTGCCCGTGACTAGAGACATATTTCGACTCCGTTGAGATTTGGATTCGGGTCACATAAATGTGCACCCGAGTTTAGGGAGATAACATTATTAAAGGCACGCCTAAAGCAACTAGCGCATTATTATTTTTGGGTAAGGCCGTGAAATTTGCTAACGGCCCGTCCCGGAATCTAAGTATTTAATATATACATTTAGAGGGCCCCGCAACTTGTATTTTTTTTTCGGCGAGGCTCGTCTCATTTTATTTATTTTATTATTATTTTTTATTTTCTTTTTTTTTTTATTATTATTTATTTATTTTTAAAGGATGCCATTTTTACGCCTTTAACAATACTAACCTTACGACTTCTTTACAACTAAAATCTCATAACTTGTCAAAAAATTAATAAAATGAGTTTAGCGAATGAGTGTTTCGGGCGTAGTAACAACACGTACTAATACTAATCTTGTCCAAACAAACTGAGACAATGAAGGGACGAGCGAATCAATGTCAAACTGTGTCTTAGGACTACTACTACAACTAAATCAAATGACGTCAAGTAAACAAAAATAACATAGCACAAAAATGAACTAAAATGCATACGGTGAAACATAAGCAGAATCTCAATTGATATATTGCAACTTCAAACATTGAACGTAAAATTTCTTTAATCCAATACATCGAGGCTTACTAACCTGAATAAACAGAAATGCATAGAGCCATGGACCGAACCTCAACATCGACTTCAACGAACAAACTCGACGCGCCGGACCTCGACGAACAAAGACGACCTCAACGGACTGCACGACAACAGTGAAAGAACCACGATAACATGAGCTGAAGCAGTGGTGGTCGCGTTTGGACGGTGGGGTTACGGGCAGTGGTTGACGGGCCTGTTTGGTGATGGTTTTTGTTGGTTCCACAGGTGGTTTTTAGGCGATGGGGGAGGTGACAGACTGGTGGTTTTCGGACGTGAGGCTGGTGAATCTGGGACGGGCAGCGTTGGTGGTCGACGGTGGTGTTGAGCTGGGTTGTTTGGTCATCGGCTTGACAATGACGACGAGCAGGAGCTCGTGGGCTGGGGAGGGCGAAACAGTGGTGATTTGGGTAATGACGACGATGGTTTCGACTGGGAAGGTGAGGACGGTGGTCTGTCGATGGTTATGGCGTTTTGACAGTGGTCGGCGATGGAGGAGTTGGGTGGTCATTCATGGAGTGTTGATGGTGGGGGCTGTTCGGAGGTTTTTGTGGACTGGTTTTTTGTCGACTGCTCCTTTTGACGTGGGGTGGCGTTCGGACAGTGGAGGTCGTTGATGGAGCTTGGGAGGAGACGGGGTGATGGTTTTGGTCGTGGTGTTGGATGGTTTTGACGATGGTGGGGCTGCCGGGGAAGGTCGTGGTGGTTATGGCGGAGAGGGAGTTGGGGAAGGTGACGGGGGAGGTCCGGAATGGAGGGTTTTGCCTGGTTTTTTACAGTAGGGTTTCTTCTTCTCTTTTGAGAAGAAGATGTACAGTACCTCTTTTTTTCAAAAATTCAAAAGTCCCCCTTTCCTTTGTTCTTTTCCGTGTTTTGTACTGGGTTTTGCCCAGAAAAATGAGCCCACGCGTGGTGGGGTTCGAGGCATATGTCCCCCACGCGTGGTGGGGTTCCCCACGTGTCCTGGACACGGTTTATTATGGGCTAGGTCCGAAAATTAGGCCTAAAACCGGGTAGTTTAAACCCGAATATTATTCTTTTGCCCGGACCCGAGAAATAGGAACACGTTGCTTAACTAGTCCTATGTAAGCAAAATAACTACCAAAAATAAGACTAGTATTTAAATAAAACTATATCTTTTTAAATATTTTTCAAGGTTTAAAATAGCTACAAAATATTAATAAAACTATTTTTTTTTGTAATTTTCGTTTTAAATATTAAGATAAAATATGAGGTAATATTTTTTGTATTTTTCAAAGTTAAAAATGACTATAAAACCTTAATAGAACTATGTTTTATTTATTTTTTTTGTAATTTTCGAAATTATATAAAGTACAAAAATAAAGTGCAAGTTTTGTATTTTTCAAGTTTATGAGAGATACATAAACTAAAATTTATATATATATTTTTTGAAATTTCTTTTTTCTTTGAAATAAAGTAAAAATAGTTAAAATAGCTATTCTAGACCCAATTTCACATATTCACGCTAAAAATGTGAAAATTCTCGGGGAGGGTCAAAATCACGTGCTTACAGAGAGTAGCAGGAGTTTGAGCCCCTCCTCCTGCCTGAGAGACGGCTGGTTCTACAGGAAGCAAGCCTGCTCGGGTGACACTCTACATGAGGCCCACTAATCGGACCAGAGCATCCTGAAGAACTGGGGTAGCAATAAACCCCTCTAGGACCTGAGCTGGGCCCACCAGAACTACTGGGGCTAGAACCTCCTCATCAAAATCAACCTAAGGCTCCGTCACTGGTGCTACTGCTCGAGGCTGAGCTCTGCCCCTACCTCGGCCTCTAGCAAGGCCTCAGACTCACCCTCTGCCCCTTGTGGGAGCTGCTGCTAGGGGCTTGGGCTTCTGAGCGGTGGATGAGGAAGCACGTGTTCTTGCCATTTGCAAAAGAACAGAGTAGAAATTCAATTAGCATTGAGAAGCAAAACCGCACGACAAGAAAGAACAAATGTGAAGTTTTACTAGCTCTGTAGCCTCTGGGGGATAAATAAAGACGCCTCCGTACCGATCCCTCAGACTCTACTGAGCTTGTCCGTGAGTTGTGAGACCTATGTAACCTAGAGCTCTGATACCAATTTGTCACGACCCAGATTTCCCACCCTCGGGATTCGTGATGGCGCCTACTCGTAGAAGCTAGGCAAGCCACGAAATTTAGAAATCTTTAAATCTTTTGTTTTAATCTTTTTAACAACTTGCATTAACAGGTGATAAACCTTTAAATAATAGCGGAATATGAGATTAAGTGGAAGACTTAGACAAATATAAAACCAAAATAATACGAAAAGTCAACATATGCCTCTACCCAGAAATCGGTGTCACAACATTCAAGGACTATCTATGATTACTATATACAAATGTTTGAAAGAAACAACACTGTCTGTCACGGATACAAATGATAACAGAAAATAATAACAGATAGAAGAGACGCCGGGCCTGCGAATGCCTACAGGACTACCTCGGAATCTCGGTGGATTGAAGGCTGGATCCCCTACTACTGCTGACCCAGTGCTGCTCCGGTATCTGCACATAAGTGCAGAGTGTAGCATCAGCACAACAGACCCCATGTACTGGCAAGTGTCTGGCCTAATCCCGGCGAGGTTGTGACTAGGCTAGGACCAGACTCCAGATAAACCTGTGCAGTTATATAATATTCAGCGGAAAAATAAACAGGAAATAAGTAGTTTAAAAGGGAGGGGGAACATGCTTCGGGGAACGTATCAAATCTAGAAGAAACTAAATAGAAATCTGAAAGGACAATACAATATCTACAATAATACAGTAATACTACTGTTGCGGCGTGCAACCCGATCTACATATATAATTGTTGCGGCATGCAACCCGATCCAATATAATATTTGTTGTGGCGTGCAACCCGATCCAACATATCATTGTTGCGACGTGCAACCCAATCCATATAATATAATGTTGTGGCGTGCAACCCGATCCATATATAATAGTAATGTTGCGGCGCGCAACCCGTTCCAAATATACAGTCAACAATAATCATAATAACCGTCCCGACAAGGGATCAGTAATAAACTACACTATCCCGGCAAGGGAACTCAATAGTACAAGTATTTATGTCCCGGCAAGGGAGAATCAGCTATAACAAATCTTAACTCGACTTCTACTCATCTCAGTTATCACAATTTCTCAATCATAAGTAAGTTCCACGAAAATAGACCAAGTCTTTGCTCAATGTCAAGAATTTACCCACTAAAACATCCGTAGCATCATTTAAGAATACAATAAGTGTCAATTTAAGACTCACGGTCATGTTCGACACCAGCGTCTAGATACTCGTCACCATGCCTATATATCGTACTCAACAAGAAACAAATAGCAAATAGGACTCAACTCCTAATCCCTCAAGCTAAGGTTAGACCGAACACTTACCTCAAACTTTCACGGCCAACTCAATCCTCAAATACCGCCTTTCCTTTCGAATTTGGCTCCAAATCAATTATATCTATACATAATCGACTTCATAATATCAATAAATGCTAAACAATTCAAATCTAATGCCTTATTATAGCTTTGCAATCATTCTTCCCAAAAATTCAAAAATCGACCCCGGGCCTGCTTGGATAAAACACGAGGTTCGAACCAAAATCCGATTCCCCATTCACCCACGAGCCCGAATATATAATTATTTCCAAAATTCAACCCTAAAATGAGGTCTAAATCGTAATTAATCAAAAAACCCTAATTCTACCCAAATCCCTAATTTTCTACCCTTAATCACATATTTTAGGCCTAAAAATCTAGTGGGTGTTGATAAAAATGGAAGAAAACAAGTTAAAAATTACTTACCCAAGAGATTATGGTGAAGAAATGCTTCAAACATTGCCTAAGAGCTTTGGAGAAGAAGAGGTTTTATGAAATTTTGTAAAAATCACGTAAGTGTTTTGTTTTTGAGACTTTAAAATAAGTGGGCAAAAACGTCCTTCGCGTTCGCGACAGACTCCTCGCGTTCGTGATGGGTCAGGCCTGTAGACCTTCGCATTCTCGCAGACGGGCTCGCATTCGCATCCAATGGGCCGCTTTCACATAAGACAACTGCCGCACCCCCGCCCACGCTCAATTGGCCTTCGCGTTCGCGTGGCCAAGACCGTGTTCCCGAAGGGATATCTCCCCAATGCCTCACGTTCGCGACCTACGCTATGCGTTCGTGTAGAAGGAATTTCCTTCAGCAAAACATAATGCATCACGTTCGCGTGGGTTCTCCCGCGAACGCGAAGAAGAGAGCATCAGTACATCAGATCAGTTGTTTCGGCAACTTTTCTTAAGTTCAAAACTTTCCGAAACACACCCGAGTCCTCGGGGCTCCTAACCAAACATACTTACTAACTCAACAACATCATACGAACTTGTCTGTGTGATCAAATCGCCAAAATAACCTCAATAACAACGAATTAAAGCTCAAAATCAAAGAATTTTTCCCAAACTTCATAAAACATTAACTTTAGCAATTTAGGTCCGAATTACGTCAAACGACATCCGTTTTTCACCAAATTTTACAGAAATATCTTAAATCATATATAAGACCTGTACTGGGCGCCGGAACCAAAATACTGGCCCGATACCACCATGTTCTAATCAAATTTTATTTCAAATTTTCTTAAACAATTTCATAAACCAATTTCCTTTAAAAATTCATTTCTCGGCCTTGGGACCTCGGAATTCGATTCCGGGCATACGCCCAAGTCCCATATTTTCCTACGGACCCTTCGGGACCGTGAAATCATGGGTCCGGGTCCGTTTACCCAAAACGTTGACCGAAGTCAAATTAACTCATTTTATAACCAAATTTTATCATTTTTCACAGTTTTTCATATTTAAGCTTTCCGGCTACGCGCCCGGACTGGACACACAAATCGAGGTAACTCTAAATGAGGTTTTTAAGTCTTCGAAAATACAGAATTTAATTTAAAGCAAGTGATGACCTTTTAGGTCATCATAGGGCTTTGTCCTCTCCTTTTATTAATATATAGATTTTCAGAGCTAAAGTTTGTACTAGTTTTTATTCTTATTAAAGAAGCCTCACTCTACAGGTTTTCTTCTAATCTTTTGCTTAATATATTTTAATGTGTTTGTTGGAATATAAACTGTAGATACCTATTTAAGAAAAATTAAGATCTATTATGAAGTTGTGTTTCACTAATTTATATTTCATTTATTATCTGAGTATTATTTGAGTTTTTTATTTTTCTCTTAATCCATGTTGTGTGTTTAAAAATATTATTTTTCTGAATCTTTACCATATCCTATTCACTGTTTCGAGGCTACCATATTCTTTCTTAGTTTTTGTTTTTGGTGTTGAAATGATGCTATTGCTAAATAAGTAAGATTAATTTTATCCATAAAGTTATATATGGTGTTGTGTTATTCATTAATAAGTAGTTTTTGAAGCTTAAAATCAAGTTGACCATGAGTTCTTTAATTCCAATTAATCTACGGCAGTATAACTTTCAAAAGAAGGTTTTACTTTCCTTTAAAAATTTATGTAAGATCCTTGTGTCATATTTTGGATTTAGATTTTATTTTAGACTTGCTTTTACGTGTTGTTTGGAATATATTTTTTTTGTAGTGTTGTAAACCTCATGAGAGAAGTGGGTGACATTTCCATTAATTGTTTTTTTTTTCTTCTTAATTTTATGTTGATCTTTCGTCTATTGTAATTAATAGTGAATATCTATATTTGGTTTGATTTATGTATTTGGTTTATTATTTTTAATACTCTTTTTTTGAGCAAACAGGAAATATATATTAAAAATTACGGAATATTTAGTACATCATAGTCATATTTCGTGTCACTTAGAACACTTAGATTTTCTAAACTTGCTAATGCATTGCAAGCATCATGAACTAGGTACTTAACAAAAACATATTGTTCTTCTTGTTCATTCCTTACAAAAGATTCAACATAAGGAGCAAGTAGTACAAAAAGTTTTTTTCCTTTTCTTTGATCATTTGCCTCCTTTGCCAGATGATGTGTCACGTTATTCCCTTGCCTGAATACGTGCCGGAGAAGCACTATCTTCTCCTGGTACATTAACAATCTGCATTTATTGACAAGATCATCATATACTATATTGCCATGTTTTATAGAGCAGATTACCTCTGTGCAGTCTGTTTCTATTTCCAGTGGAAACATTCCCTATTCATGTGCTGTCTTAAGTCGTTCAAGAAGTGCCTTAATTTCTGCTTCTAATGATCCGTTTGCGTAAGTAGATTTTGTAAAACCAACCACCCAACTTCCTTTGGTATTACATAATACACCTCCCAGGCCACTCTTTTGATAGCTGTCTTTAAAGTTCACATCATGATTTAATTTAAACCAGACCTTAGGAGGTTTGTGCCATTTTACTTGGAGGGAAATTTTCTTTAGAGGGACAAAACAATTTTCAGTAAGAAGAATGAATTCAGTAGCCTTTTGATTAATGAGATTTATGTTAATAGGGTTGCTATTGTTATCTTGGTTGTTTGTATTTCTGTTTACCCATATATGCCAGAGGGCAAATGGAAAGAATGGAATTCCATTTGTTATACTTACTACTTAATGAGCCATCAAAATTTTCTAGTTGAACAAGCCAGTGTTCTTCCGTTGGATTATAAAAATTTGACCATCCTATAGTATCCCACAAGGATTTGGTGGCTATACAGTGAAAGAAGATATGAGTGATAGATTCTTCTTCTCTCAATCGCAAATAGGGAACAATGGGTCTATATTAATACCTATATGAGCTAGGTATTTCCTATATGTAATTCTATTATGAAGACATTTCCATAAATAGAACTTTATCTTGTTTGGGCAAGATAAATCCCAGATCCAATTATAATCCAGTTGGCTATGCGAAGGGGTTTCAATTAGGTTGTAGCATGTCTTAGAAGTGAAAAAACCATTAGTAGTTAACGACGATATAAGAATATCCCTTTTAGGACCCTTTGATCGAATTCTATCCTTAAAAATAATTTCTTTGATATCTGTCCCGATCCATTTCCATAATAGGTCATGAGGGAGCCCAACACCATTGCCGGGCAAGCCATCGCGGAAATATAATTAAGTTCTTATTTTTACTTTTACCAAAAATAAGTGTAGCAGATGCTCAAGTTAAAGTTAAGACCAGAAGTGATCAATAGTGTATATAAAATGATTATACAACCCAAAATAAATGTCTACTAATGTGTGTGCCAAGACCTGGTGTCACAAGTAATGGGCAACTAGTAGAATGTACAAAAGAATAACTCTATCCTACTGTTTGAGATTGAATAGACAGCAAAAGTAAGAAAAGACTCCATCAGGCTGCTGAACGGCACATGAAGGGACAACTCACCGTAAAAGTCTCGGACACTGATCAAGAATGCGCACCAGACTGGTAACCAGATGTACCTGCCTCAGATCCTGTACAATTAAGTACAAAAGTGTAGTATGAGTACATAAACAATATGTACCCAGTAAGTATCCCGTCTAATCTCGAAGAAGTAGAGACGAGAGGTCGACTTGTTATTTACTAGGGTCAAATAACATAAATAAGTGCTATGCTAAGCATGAGAATAACAAATAATCAACAAAGTATAACAAGAGGTAATAATTATGTCCTTAACAATATTTCAGTTAGCTATTTATATTCCAAAAATACTTAGTAGAACAAATCAGGGATAAGGTTTCACATAGATATCATGTGCATATTATGTCGAGGTCGACGACCCAATCCAACAGAAAATAAACTGTGCACTGCCAGAGGGTCGAATGACGCAAACCATAGATGCATCCATTTATACCGAGGCGATCGACCGGATCCACAAATATCAAGAATACACACGAAGGCGCATTTATATTCAAATAAATTCATACAAGGGTTCAACAAGTATACATGTTCACTTTTATTCCTTTCCATGTCTCTAGCATATCCTAAGAGATCACATTAGCGAGAAAATATAGAGATATTCACACATATGGCATGATGTGGGTCCTAGACTACCCGGACAATAAACATAATTGTAGCTATGCACTGACTCTCGTCATCTAGTGCGAACGTAGCCCCCGCATTTAGTAGCAATTCCTCAATTATTATACCTATGGGAACAATTCCCTCTTACAAGGTTATAAAGGAGACTTACCTCGCTCGAAAGTATACTTCCAATGCCAAGAACGAATCCAACCCTCAATTCGGAGCCGAACCATCCCAAACTAGTTAAACGAAGCAAGAACTAGTCAATATAGACTCACATCTACAACCTAAGGATCGATAATATATGATTTCTAATTAATTCCATAACAATTTTCGTAGTTAAATCTAACTTTTAGTAAAACCCTAGGTCTTGCTCTTACCCCTTGATTTTACCTAATTTCTAGTGTTTAATCTACCTAATACGCAAGTATTCAACTAAGGATGGGTGGAATAAACTTACCTCATGATGCTAAGTGCAAGTATCCTCTCCAAAGCTCCCAAAATCGCCAATGGAAGAGTGAAATATGGAAAAAATGGACTTAGAACTCGTAATAAATAAGCTCACTGCCCCAACAATTTCCACATTTGCGGTCAGGGGGCCGTATCTGCGAGAAAAGGACCGCATCTACGAAATGGGCAAAGGAGGCTGGGACCACTTTTACGATCTGGACGCCGCATCTGCGGATTGGGAGCCGCTTCTGCGGTTCCTGGCCTGACTTGCCTGGGCCGCTTCTGCAATACATGGACTGCATCTGCGGTCTCGCACCTGTGGTCCACCACCCGCAGGTACGGTTATGACAGAAGAAGAAACCTTCAGCACTTCTCCAATTTTTCCACTTCACTCGAGCCTCATCCGATTGATGCTCGAGGCTCCCGAGCCCTGCCCGAACATTCCGGCAAGTCTGAAATCACGAAACGGACCTACTCGAACCTTCGGAACGCCTGAAGCAGCGCTAAATCTAAGAATCACCCCCTAAAACCAATTGAATCAAACCTTTGAACTTCAAATTCTCAATTTTCCTCTAACGGGCCAAAATGCCCTTAAACTACTCGGATTGACACTAAATTTTATGGAAAAGTCCTAAATGATATTTCGGACCTGTACCGAGCTTCGGAACCAACATACGAGCTCGATACCAATAAAATCAATCATTACTTAGTTTATTTAAATCCTTAAAACTACAAATTAATAATTTCTAATAAAAAATTCATTACTCGGGCTAGGGACCTCGGAATTCAATTCCGGGCATACGCCCAGGTCCCATATTTTCCCATGGACCCTCCGGGACCTTCAAATCACGAATCCGGGTCCGTTTGCTCAAAATGTTGAACAAAGTCAAACTTAGTCTTTTAAGAAAATCCTAAGGAATCAAATGGGCATATTTCCCCCAAACCTCTTCCAAATCCCGAGCCAACCATCCCCGCAAGTCGTAAATTAACTAAAGCAGGCGCGAGAAGTTTTATTTTAAGGAACAGGGTCCTAAAAGGAAAAACGACCAGTCGGGTCGTTACTTTTTCCACCTCTTAAACAAACGTTCATCCTCGAACGAACATAGAAAAGTACCTGAGCTGTTGAATAAATGTGGATATTTGCTCCACATGTCCTCCTCGGACTCCCAAGTCGCCTCCTCGACTGGTTGGCCCCTCCACTGGACCTTCATCGCGGAAATTCTCTTGGACCTCAACTGGCGATCCTGTCTATCAATGATGGCAACTGGCTCCTCCTCATAACCCAAGCTCTCATCCAGCTGAATAGTACTGAAGTCTAACACATGGGACAAGTCGGCATGATACTTTCGAAGCATCGATACATGAAAAACTTGATGAACTCCCGATAATCTAGGGGTAAAGCAAGCTCATAGGACACCTCCCCAACTCGCCGCAACACCTCAAAGGGGCCAATAAACCTTGGGCTCAACTTGCCCTTCTTCCCGAACCTCCTAATGCCCTTCATTGGTGAGACTTTCAGGAGAACCTTCTTGCCAACCATGAATGATACATCACGCGCCTTCTGATCCGTGTAACTCTTCTGTCTGGACTGAGCTATGCGAAGCCTCTCCTGGATCAACTTTACCTTGTCCAAGGCATCTTGTACCAAATATGTACCGTATAACTTAGCCTCACCAAGCTCAAACCACCCGATAGGAGAACAACACCGTCGACCATATAAAGCCTCAAATGGAGACATCTCTATCCTGGACTGATAGTTGTTGTTGTATGCAAACTCTGCCAAGGGAAAAAACTGATCCCACTTCCCTCCAAAGTCAATCACACATGCTTTGAGCATATACTCTAAAATTTGAACTGTCCACTCCGACTGCCCATCGGTCTGAGGGTGGAATGCTGTGCTAAGCTCTACATGATTCCCCAACTTACTCTGAACAGCTCTCCAGAAATGGGAAGTGAACTGAGGGCCTATGTCTGATATGATGGAACAGGAACACCGTGTAGCCGGACTATCTCCCGAATGTAGATCTGAGCATACCTCTCTGCTGTGTAAGTAGTTGTCACTGGAATAAAGTGGGATGACTTGGTCAACCGGTCAACAATGACCCATACTAAATCAAACTTCCGAAAAGTCCGCGACAACCTAACTACGAAATCCATGGTAATGCGCTCCCACTTCCACTCTGGTATAGGCATCTGCTGAAGTAGGCCTACCCAACCTCTGATGTTCATACTTGACGTGCTGGAAATTCAAACACCTAGCCACATACTCCACTACGTCTTTCTTCATCCTCCTCTACCAATAATGTTGCCTCAAACATTTACGTGGAACCCGGGTAAATGGAATACCGCGAACTATGAGCCTCCTCTAAGATCCTTTCCCTTAGGCCATCAACATTAGGAACATATAGATGAACCTGGAGTCGCAAAACACCATCCTCGCCAATAGAAACCTCCTTGGAACCTCCCTAAAGCACCGTGTCTCTGAGGATCGCCAAATGTGGATCATCGAACTGTCGTGCCTTGATCTGCCCCAATAAAGAAGACCGAGCAACCATACATGCAAGAACTTGACTAGGCTCTGAAATGTCCAACCTCACAAGTCTGTTAGACAATGACTGAATGTCCAAAGCTAGTGGCCTCTCCACTGCTCGAATGAATGCCAAGTCACCCATACTCTTCGCCTTTCTGCTCAAGGCATCCGCGATCACATTTGCCTTGCCCGTATGATAAAGAATGGTGATGTCATAATCCTTCAGTAACTCAAGACACCTGAGCTGCCTCAAATTAAGATCCCTCTGCTTGAACAAATGCTGTAAGCTGCGATGATCAGTATAAACCTCACATGACACCCCGTACAGATAATTCCTCCATATCTTAAGAGCATGAACAATCGCGGCCAACTCTATATCGTGCACCGAATAATTCTTCTCATGAACCCTTAGCTGAAGTGAAGCATATGCAATAACTCGCCCCTCCTGCATCAATACACATCCCAAGCCAATGCGTGAAGCGTCGCAATATACTGTATACATCCCTGAGCCGGAAGGCAATACAAGAATTGGTGTTGTCGTCAAAGCTGTCTTGAGCTTTTGGAAGCTCTCCTCACAATCATCAGACCAACGGAAAGGAGCACCCTTCTGGGTCAATCTAGTCAAAGGTGATGCAATAGATGAAAAGCCATGCACAAATCGTCTGTAATAGCCTACTAACCATAGGAAACTCCTGATCTCGGTCACTGAAGTAGGACGTGGCCAACTCTAAACTGCCTCAATCTTCTTGGGATCCACCTTAATACCCTCTCCTGACACGACATGTCCCAAGAATGCCACCGACTCTAGCCAAAACTCACACTTGGAGAACTTAACATATAGCTTCTGCTCTCGCAAGGTCTGAAGCACTACTCTCAAATGATGCTCGTGCTCCCCCAGGCTATGGGAATATACCAAGATGTCATCAATGAAGACGATGATAAATGAATCAATAAAAGGCCTGAATACCCTGTTTATCAAATCCATGAATGCTGTTGGGGCATTAGTCAAGCCAAAGGACATTACCAGAAACTCATAATGGCCATATCTAGTCCGGAACGTAGTCTTCGGAACATCTGAGTCCCGAATCTTCAGCTGATGATACGCTGACCTCAAGTCGATCTTAGAGAACACCCTAGCACCCTGCAACTTGTCGAACAAATCATCGATACGAGGCAATGTATACTTGTTCTTGATGGTGACTTTGTTCAACTGGCGGTAATCAATGCACATACGCATAGTCTCATCCTTCTTCTTCACAAATAACACGGGTGCACCCCAAGGGGATACACTGGGCCTAACAAACCCCTTCGCAACCAACTCCTCAAACTGTTCCTTCAACTCTCTAGGAGCCACACGGTACGGTGGAATAGATATAGGCTGGGTGCCTGGAGCCAAATCAATACATAAATCAATATCACGATCTGGTGGCATGCCATGAAGATTAGAAGGAAAAACATCGGCGAACTCTCGAACCATCAGAACTGAATCAATCGTCGAAGACTCTGTGGCAGTGTCCCGAACATAAGGTAGATAAGCCAAACACCCCTTCTTGACCATATGCAGAGCTTTCAGGAAAGAAATAACCCGGCTAGGTATATCAACTGTGGAACCCTTCCACCTTAACCTTGGCAACCCTGGCATCACTAGTGAAACAGTCTTGGCATGGCAATCTAGGATGGCGTGATATGGAGACAACAAATCCATGCCTAGGATGACCTCAAAATTGATCATATCAAGCAACAAGAGATCTTCTCTAGTCTCGAAACCACAGAATGTGACCACACATGACCGGTAGATCTGATCCACAACCATAGAATCACCCACAGGAGTAGACACATGAACAAGAGTACCCAAAGGCTCAGGAGAAATAACCAGGAAACCAGCAAACAAAGATGATGCATATGAATAAGTAGACCCTGGATCAAATAATACTGAAGCATCTCTACCACCGACGTAAATAATACCTGTGATGATAGCATCTGCGGACAATGCATCTGGCCTAGTGTCACGACCCCAGTTCGCCCTCCGTGAACTATCGTGATGGCACCTAGTCTCTACGACTAGGTAAGCCTAAATTGCGAAAAATAACTAAACTTGTGGAAGTAAAACAATTAAAGAAAACAAAAATAAAGCATTAATAGTGTTTAACTGGCCGCTCGGCAAATACCATATATAAAACTCAATACAAATATCTGAATCCAAGACCCGGAAACCCACGAATCACAAGCTAAGAAAAAGAGAAATACTACATAGCTCTAACTCCAAAATTTGTCTAATAAGAACAGAAAGTACTGAAGGACTAAATACTAAAGGCGGGAATATAAAGGGACTCCTCGGTCTGCAGACGCGGCAGATGTACCTCGAAGTCTCTAAGTAGTCGCCTCCCTCAAGGATGGTAGGCCTGAGAAGAAGTACTTGGATCTATAAATGAAAAACATGCGCAAAAAGGACGTGAGTACACCACAACAGTACTCAGTAAGTGTCAAGCCTAACCTAGGTTGGGTACTGACGGGGAAGGTAAGGGCCCTACTGAGAGTAAGTAAATAATAAAATGACAAGATAAAATAAACAGTATAATTGAGAACTTAAAGTAAGAATCTATACAGGATAATAAGAGTACTATAACGGAACAGAAATAAAGGCAAACCACAAGGAAATACCGCTCACAACAAGGATAATAACTGGGGATCTCTTGGTATCCTCAATATATATATGTTAGGCATCTCTTGGTATCCCAAGGATCTCTTGGTATCCTGAGGATCTCTCGGTATGCTCAATATACGTGCTAGGGATCTCTTAGTCTCCTGCACCTCAATCCATATCATGAATACGTGCAGGGGATCTACCGGGATGCCGTCCCGTAGTCCCAAATTTAAATACACATCAGCAACACAAGAATATTGGGAAAAAAATGCTAATTTCGTACTAAGTAGACAGTTAATTCTAGCCTAACATGCTTCACGTAATGCAAATACGGCAGTTTAAGCAAATAGGCAATTAAGTCAACTAAGCATGCTCTTCTAAACTAACATCAGGCTAAGTTTGAAAGTAGAATAAATCGTGAAGGAAAGGAACCCAGTTTAAATACTTAAAGTAAAACTGGATTTTCAACAATTAGCTCAAGTACGCACTCGTCATCTCAAGTACAAGGCATTTCAAGTATCAAATATCATATCCTAAGGGGAAGGTCCCCCACAAAAGGTTAGACTAGCCACTTACCTCGAACCGGCTCAAAAATCAACCCGAGACCACGTTCTTGCCACGAGTACTCGACTCCAAATTGCCCAAATCTATTCAATTCAATTTCATAATGTAAATAATACTTCAAGTAACTGATTCTACAATTAAATTGTAAGATAATACACTAAATTATGTAAATTAACAAAAGTGCCCCTCAGGCCCACATCTCGGAATTGGGTGAAATTTATATTTTCAGAAAGCTCGTACTCTCACGAGTCTATACATAATAAGAACACTGAAATCGGAGTCAAATTGACCCCTCAAATCCTCAATTAAAGGTCTCTTAAACTAAAGCCCTAATTACCCATTTTTCCCAAATTTTTCACTACTAATTAAGTCTATAATCACATAAAAACGAGTTATGAAGTCAAGGACGTTACCTCCAAGTGACTCCCCTTTGTTTTCCTCAAAAATCTCTCCCAAAAGTTTCAAACCCGGATGAAAATGGTGGAAGAATAGCTAAATTTTGCAAAGGCAACTATTTATATGTTCTACCCAGCGATTTCCGTATTTGCGACCCTGGGACCGCATCTGCAGTCCCGCTTCTGTGGACACGACGTAGCATCTGCAACTTTCATTAAAATGGCTAGAGATCGCATTTGCGATCACCCTTTCGCAGATGCGCAACCGCTTCTGCGCTATACCTTCCGCATCTGCGGAAACTGAATGAAAAGCAAAAAATCCGCTTTTGCGATCTCTACGCCACTTCTGCGGCTCTGCACCTGCGGAACCCAAACCGCAGGTGCGGTTATGACAGGTACCAACTGAACCAGCAATCTCTTAACTTCAAAAATCTTTTCGTAAACCATCCGAAATCATCTCGAGGCCCCCGGGACCTCAACCAAAAGCACCAACATAACCTAATACCTCATTCAAACTTGTACCAATCCTTAAAACACCTAAAACACCTAAATCAAGGATTTAAGCCTAAGAACTCCAGATTTCCTCAAACTATGCTTTGATGAAAAAGTCTATCAAACCTCATCCGAATGACCTGAAATTTTGCACACACGTCACATTCAACACTACGGAGCTACTCCAACTTCCGGAATTCCATTCCGACCTCGTATCAAAATCTCACTATCGGACCAGAAACTTCAAAAATTCAACTTTCGGCATTTCAAGTCTAAATTAGCTACGGACTTCCAAAACACAATCCGAACACGCTCCTAACCCCGAAATCACCCAACGGAGCTAACGGAACCATCAGATTTCCATTCTGAGGCTGTCTCCACACTACTCCTACTGCAGTCAAGTTTCCAACACTTAAGCTCTTATTTAGGGACTAAGTGTCCCAAAACTCTCTGAAACTCAAAATCGAACGTCCCGACAACCCAAAATAGAAGAAATAAACACGGAGAAGTAGTTAATAAGGGATCGGGGCGTTAATTCTAAAAACGACCGGCCAGGCCGTTGCATTCTCCTACACTTAAACATTCATTCGTCCTCGAACGAGCATAGAGACATACCTAAAGTAGTAAAAAGATGAGGGTATCGGCTACGCATATCCTACTCGGTCTCCCAGGTCGCCTCCTCGACCGGCTGACCCCGCCACTGAACCTTCATTGATACAATGTTCTTTGACCTCAACTACCTGACCTGCCTGTCCAATATCGCCACTAGCTCCTCAACATAAGATAGATCCTTGTCCACATGGACTGAACTTAAATCCAACAAGTGTGATGGATCATCGTGATACCTCTGGAGCATCGAAACATGAAATACCAGATGAACTCGTGCCAAGCTGGGAGGTAAGGGGGTAAGGCAAGCTCATAAGCAACCTCCCCAACACGCCTCAATATCTCAAAAAGCCCAATAAACCTCTGACTCAGCTTCCCTTTCTTCCCAAACCTCATGACGCCCTTCATAGGCAAAACCCGAAGCAGAACCCGCTCTCCAACCATGTAGGAAACATCACGAACCTTCTGGTCCGTGTAACTCTTTTGTCTGGACTGGGCTGTATGGGGTCTATCCTGAATCACCTTGACCTTCTCCAAGGCATTCTGAACCAAGTCTGTGCCCAACAATCTAGCCTCACTGACTTTAACCAACCCACCAGGGATCTGCACCGCCTACCATATAAGGTCTCATACGGTGCCATCTGAATGCTGGACTGATAGCTGCTATTGTAAAAAAAACTCTACCAATGGCAAGAACTGATCCCAAGACCCCCCAAACTCAATCACGCACGCACAGAGCATATCCTCAAGAATATGAATAGCGCGCTCGGACTGTCCGTCCGTCTAACGATGAAATGCTGTGCCCAACTTCACCCGAATACCCAACTGCTACTAAACAGTCCTCTAGAACCGTGAAGTGAACTGATTACCTCTGTCTGAGATGATGGAAACTGGAATACCAGGCAAACGAACAATCTCCCAGATATAAATCTTCGCTAACTGCTCTGAAGAATAAGGAGTACACATAGGAAAGAAGTGCGCGGACTTGGTCAGCCGATCCACAATCACCCAAATGGCATCGAACTTCTTCGCTATCTGAGGGAGTCCAACTACAAAGTCCATGGTGATCCTCTCCCATTTCCACTCTGAAATCTCTATCTGCTGAAGTAACCCATCCGATCTCTGGTGCTCATACTTCACCTGCTGACAGTTGAGGCACCAAGCTACAAATCTCACTATGTCTTTCTTCATCTGCCTCCACCAATAGTGTTGCCTTAAATACTGATACATCTTCGCGGCACCCGGATGAATGGAATACCGCGAACTATGGGCCTCCTCCAAAATCAACCCCCGAATACCATCAACATTGGGTACACAGATCTGACCCCGCATCCTCAATACCCCATCCTCACCAATAGTCACATCCCTGGCATCACCGTGCTGAACCTTGACCTTGAGGACAAGTAAATGAGGGTCATCATACAGCCGCCCCCTGATACAATCAAATAAGGAAGACCAAGAAACCATGCAGGCTAGAACCCGACTGGGCTCCGAAAGATCCAATCTCACAAACTAGCTGGCTAAGGCCTGAACATCCATCACCATAGGCCTCTATGATGCTGGTAAATATGCCAAACTCCCCAAACTCTCTGCCCGTCGACCCAAGGCATCGGCTACCACATTGGCCTTGCCCGAGTGATACAAAATAGTGATATCATAGTCCTTCAGCAACTCTAACCACCTCATCTGATGCAAATTTAGATCCTTTTGCTTGAACAAGTTTTGCAAGCTCCGATGATCCGTATAAATCTCACAAGGCACACCGTACAAATAATGACACTAGATTTTCAAGGCGTGAACAATAGAAGCTAACTCAAGATTGTGGACAAAATAATTCTTCTCATGTACCTTCAACTATCTGGATGCGTAGGCAATCACCCTACCGTCCTGCATCAAAATCGCTCCAAGCCCAATCCTCGACGCATCATAATAGATAGTATAAGAACCTGAACATGTAGGCAATATCAAAACTGGGAATGTAGTCAAAGCTGTCTTGAGCTTCTAAAAGCTCGCCTCACACTCTTCCGTCCACTGAAACGGAGCACCCTTCTGGGTTAGTCTGGTCATAGGTGCTGCAATAGATAAAAACCCCTCGACGAACCGATAGTAATAACCCGCCAACCCAAGGAAACTACGAATCTCTATAGCTGAGGATGGTCTAGGCCAACTCTGCACTACCTCTAGTTTCTTTGGATCCACGCGTATACCCACACTCGACACCACGTGACCCAAGAAAGCCACGGAATCCAACCAAAACTCATATTTCAAGAACTTTGCATACAATTTCTTTTCCCTCAAGGTCTGAAGCACTGTTCTCAGGTGTTGCTCATGATCTTCCTGACTTCGAGAGTATACAAGAATATCATCAATAAAGACAATGATGAACGAGTCAAGATATGGCCTGAACACATTGTGCATCAAATGCATAAAGGCTGTTGGGGCATTGTTCAGCCCAAATGACATGACTAGGAACTCGTAATGACCATACCGAGTCCTGAAGGCGGTCTTCGGGATATCAAGATCCCGAATCTTCAACTGATGGTAACTTGAGCGCAAGTTAATCTTAGAAAACACCTGTGCGCCCTGAAGCTGGTCAAACAGATCATCAATACGAGGCAAAGGATAACTGTTCTTCACTGTAACCTTGTTCAACTGGCGATAATCAATACGTATACGCATAGAACCATCCCTTTTCTTCACAAACAAGACAGGAGCACCCCAAGATGATACACTGGGCCGGATAAAAGCCTTATCAAGCAATTCCTGCAACTGATCTTTCAACTCCTTCAACTCAGGAGGAGCCATATGATACGGAGGAATAGAAATGGGCTGAGTGCCCGACAACAGATCAATGCCAAAATCAATATCTTTATCATGCGGCATGCCCAGAAGATCAGCTAGAAACACATCGGGAAAATCCCTTACTACAGGGACTGAATCAACAGAAAGGGTATCAATACTGACATCTCTCACATAAGCTAGATACGTGTCACACCCCTTCTCAACCATTAGTTGAGACTTAAAGAAAGAAATAACTCTACTAGGAGTGTGATCTAAAGTACCCCTCCACTTAATATGCGGTACATCTGGCATGGCCAGCGTCACGGTTTTGGCATGACAATCAAGAATAGCATAATGGGGCGACAACCAATCCATGACCAAGATAATATCAAAGTCAACCATGCTGAGTAACAATAAATTGGCTCTGGTCTCAAAACCACTAAGAGCAACCAAACACAACCGATACATGTGGTCCATAACAAGAGAATCTCCCACAAAAGTAGAAACATAAACATGGGAACTCAAAGAATCCCGAGGTATAACCAAGTGTGGAGAAAAATAAGAACACACATAAGAATAAGTGGAGCCTGGATCGAATAGAACCGATGTCTCTGTGACAAACCATGACAATACCTGTGATGACCGAATCAGAGGCAACAGCCTCGGTACGGGCAGGAGGAGCATATTATCTGGCCTGGCCTCGCCTCTACGGCAACCTCTAGCTCCCTGACCTCAACCGCTAGCTAGCTGAGCAGGTGGGGTAGCAACTAGTGCTAGAATAATAGCCTGAGAAATATGCCGGGCACGCTGTGGCTGAGAAGTCTGTAGAGGTGCACTTCTGCCAAGTCTAGGGCAATCCCTCACCACGTGGAATGTGTCACCACACTCAAAACAAGCTCTAGGAGGACGTGGCGGCTGTGACTGGCTTGGGCCAGGTCTGCTAGACTGACCTCTAAAAGTACCCCACGTGGGAGGCGTGCTAGAAATCGGAGGTGCATAATAAGGCTCCTGAGGCCTAAGAGGAGATGGAGCACTACTGGATGCTGGAAGAGCTGAATGAATAGGGCGACTCATATAACCCCTACCATGACGTCCTGAAGCTGGGGCATGGGCACCAGAGAAATGGCCTGACTCTCGAGACCTCTTGGCCTCCCTCTCCTCTCTCTCCCTAACATGCATACCCTCAATCCTCCTAGCAATGATCTCCACCTGCTGATAAGAAATATCCATCTCCAACTCGTGAGCCATGCTAGATCTTATGCTGGGAATAAAGCCCTAAATAAACTGGCGAACCCTCTCACGGACAGAAGAAACCAAGACTGGTGCATGCCTAGCAAAACTAGAGTAACAGACAACATACTCTGAAGCAGTCATAGCACCCTAGTGCACATGCTCAAACTCTACATGCCAAGCGTCCCTGAGGCTCTGAGGAACATACTCCCTCAGGAACAGATCTGAAAACTGAGCCCAAGTCAGTGAAGCAGCCTCATCTGGACTACCTAACTTATAGGTGCACCACCAATCATAGCCGACTCCTCGAAGTTGGAAAGTAGTGACAGAAACCCCGCTCGATCCTGAGATACACATAGTACGGAGAATGCGGTAACACTCATCAAGAAATCCCAGAGCATCCTCCGATGCTAGACCACTGAACTCAGCAGGCTTGTACCTCTTGAACCTCTCAAGCCTTAGCTGCTCCTGCTCGGAAGCCGCTGCCACGCCCTCGGGCTGAACTGGCATTGCAGGCGGTACAAGAATAATATCCGGGACCTGATCAGCATGCGCTCACTGCTCAAGAGTGCGGGCGACGGGAGTCTGTGCTCCTCCCCTGGCCTAGGACGTAGCTGCAGCAAGGGGAAGCAACCATGCCTGAGCCAAAGTGGTGTACATGCTCATGAATTGTGCAGAGTCTCCTGAAGAGCTGGAGTAGAGTAGAAGTAGGCGTGTCAGGTGTCTGGACTCCGGCTGGAACTGCTGGTGGTATCTCGGCGGCAGCTCACGCAGGTGCTTTGGCTGCACCACGTGCGCGTCCTCAGCCTCTACCCCGACCCCGACCTCTGATGGCTGCACTAGGGGCAAGGGTGCCTGATCATCTCGAGTAGCACGTGTCCTCACCATCTATGAGAGAAAAGAAGACAGAAGTTTAAAATTGTGATGTCAAAAATATCGCACGACAAGGAAATCAAATGAAGTGGAAATTTTCCTAACAGTTACATAGCCTCTCGTAGATAAGTACAGACGTCTCCGTACCAATCAGCGAGACTCTAATAAACCGACTTGTGATCCGTGACTCCTATGAACCTAGAGTTCTGATACCAACTTGTCACAACCCTAGTTCGCCCTCCGTGAACTGTCGTGACGGCACCTAGTCTCTACGACTAGGTAAGCCTAAATTGCGGAAAATAACTAAACTTGCAGAAGTAAAACAATTAAAGAAAATAGAAATAAAGCATTAATAGTGTTTAAATGGCCGTTCGGCATACACCATATATAAAACTCAATACCTATATCTGAATCCAAGACCCGGAAATTCACGAATCATAAGCTAAGAAAAAGAGAAATACTACATAGCTCTAACTCCTGAATTTGTCTAATAAGAACAGAAAGTACTGAAGGACTAACTGCTACAGGCAGGAATAGAAAGGGACTCCTCGGTCTGCGGACGCGGCAGATGTACCTCGAAGTCTCTAAGTAGTTGCCTCCCTCAAGGATGGTAGGCCTGAGAAGAAGCACCTGGATCTGCATATGAAAAAACATGCACAGAAGAGGCGTGAGTACACCATAGCGGTACTTAGTAAGTATCAAGCCTAACCTCGGTCGAGTAGTGATGAGGAAGGTCAGGGCCCTACTGAGAGTAAGTAAATAATAAAATGACAAGATAAGATAAACAGTATAATTGAGAACTTACAGAAAGAATCTATACAGGATAATAAGAGTACAATAATGGAACAGATATAAAGGCATACCACAAGGAAATACCGCTATCAACAAGGATAATAACCGGGGATCTCTTGGTATCCCGAGGATCTCTTAGTATCCTCAATATATATAAGCTAGGGATCTCTTTGTATCCCAAGGATCTCTTGGTATCCTCATTGTATGCCGGGTATCTCTTGGTATCCCGAGGATCTCTTGGTATCCTCATTATATGCCAGGGATCTCTTGGTATCCCGAGGATCTCTCGGTATCCTCAATATAGGTGCTAGGGATATCTTAGTATCCCGCACCTTAGTCCAGATCATGAATACGTGCAGGGGATCTCCTGGGATGCCGTAGTCCCAAATTTAAATACATAGCACCAACACAATAATATTCAAAAAAATGCTAATTTCGTACTAAGTAAACAGTTAATTCTAGCCTAACATGCTTCACGTAATACAAATAAGGCAGTTTAAGCAAATAGGAAATTAAGTTAACTAAGCATGCTCTTCTAAACTAACATCAGGCTAAGTTTGCAAGTAAAATAAATCATGAAGGAAAGGAACTCAGTTTAAATACTTAAAGTAAAATCGGATTTTCAACAATTAGCTCAAGTAAGCACTCTTCACCTCAAGTACAATGCATTTCAAGTATCAAATATCATATCCTAGGGGGAAGGTCCCCCACACAAGGTTAGACAAGCCACTTAGCTCGAACCAGCTCAAAAATCAATCTGAGACCACGTTCTTGCCACGAGTAATCGACTCCAAACGGCCCAAATCTATTTAATTCAATTTCACAATATAAATAATACTTCAAGTAACTGATTCTACAATTAAACTCTATGCTAATATGCAAAATTATGTAAAATGACCAAAATGCCCCTCAGTCCCACTTCTCGGAATCGGGTAAAATTTACATTTTCAAAAACCTCGTACTCTCATGAGTCTATACATAATAAGAACACTGAAATCAGAGTCCAATTGGCCCTTCAAATTCTCAATTAAAGGTCTCTTAAACTCAAGCCCTAATTACCCATTTTTCCCAAATTTCTCACCGCTAATTAAGTCTATAATCACATAAAAACGAGTTATGAAGTCAAGGACGTTACCTCCAAGGGACTCCCATTTGTTTTCCTCAAAAATCTCTCCCAAAAGCTTCAAACCCGGATGAAAATGGTGGAAGAATAGCTAAATTTCGCAAAGGCAACTATTTATATGTTCTGCCCAACGATTTCCTCATTTGCGACCCTGCGGTCCCGCTTTTGCGGACACGACGTCGCATCTACGACTTTCATTGATATGGCCAGAGACCGCATCTGCGATCACCCTTTCGCAGATGCGCAACCGCTTCTGCGGTATACCTTTTGCATCTGCGGAAACTGAAGGAAAAGCCAAAAATCCGCTTTTGCAATCTCTATGCTGCTTCTGCGGCTCCGCACCTGCGGAACCCAATCTGTAGGTGCGGTTATGACAGGTACCAGCTGAACCAGCGATCTCTTAACTTCAAAAATCCTTCCGTCAACCATCCGAAATCATACCGAGGACCCCCGGTACCTCAACCAAAAGCACCAACATCACCTAATACCTCATTCAAACTTGTACCAATCCTTAAAACACCAAAAACAACATCAAAACCTCGAATAAATCAAGGATTTAAGCCTAAGAACTCCAAATTTTCTCTAAATACGTTTTCGATCAAAAAGTCTATCAAACCTTGTCCGAATGACCTGAAATTTTGCACACACGTCACATTCAACACTACAGAGCTATTCCAACTTCTAGAATTCCATTCCGACCCTCGGATATGAATCTCACTATCGGACTGGAAACTTCAAAAATTCAACTTTCGGCATTTCAGGCCTAAATTAGATACGGACCTCCAAACACAATCCAAACACGCTCATAGCCCCGAAATCACCCAACGGAGCTAACGGAATCATCGGATTTCCATTCCGAGGCCGTCTCCACACTGCTCTGACTGCAGTCAACTTTCCAACACTTAAGCTCTCATTTAGGGACTAAGTGTCCCAAAACTCTCCGAAACTCAAAACCAAACGTCCCGGCAACCCAAAATAGCATAAATAAACATGGGAAAAGCAGTTAATAGGGGATCGGGGCGTTAATTCTGAAAACGACTGGTCGGGTCGTTGCATCTGGCTACAAGGGCATAGAATCTGGCTGGAGAGCTGGCTGGCTAGCCTCCACCTGACTAAGTAGTAGCTGGCTGACCTCTCCCTGCCTGACCTCCACCTCTAGGATGGCCCCTACCATCCTGCCCTCCACCTCTAGGTTTCTGGGCAGCTAGTGCTGAAATCATGGGCTGCTGACTCATGTGACCTCCCATGTGACCAGGGTCTCCACTCTCAAAACAACTATGAGGTGCGGTGACCTTCTGCCCTGGTGGCTAACTCTGATAACCCGTAGATCCACTGGAAGAAGCCTGGATAGTCGGTGGACGGTATGAACTTTCCGGCATAACACTAAAATAGCAACCAGAAGAACCTTGGGGACCTGAATACCCACTGGAGGAACCCTGAATAGCTGGCGGGTGATAAGAACTCTCTGGCATAGCGCTGAAATAGGGGCGCGTTAGAGCACCCTGAGCAGGTGGTAGTGCTGAATATGGGGGCCTGTTGGGATGACCCTTCCCAAACTGACCTCTACCCCTAGCCGGGGCACCTCTGAACTCTCCGGAGAATCTAGCCCTCTTATCCCGCTACATCTGCTCTCTACCCCTCTGGCGATATCCCTCAATCCTGTGAGAAATCTCAACCACTAGATGATACTCTGTACCTATTTCTACCTCTCGGGCCATGACAGATCGAATACTGGGGTGCAGTCCCGCAACAAACCTCCGCACTGTCTCTGCATCCGTGGGAAGTATCATAAGTGCATGGCGGGACAACTCAGAAAATCTCGCCTCATAATCAGTCACAGACATCTGGCCCTGCTCAAGATGCTCATACTGATACCGTAGCTCTTCCTTCTCAGAGGGCGGAATATACCTATCCAGGAATAACTGTGCGAACTGACCCCAAGTGAGGGGAGGAGAACCTGCTGGCCTGCCAAGAACATAGGACTGCCACCATCTGCGGGCCCTGCCCTCAAGCTGAAAAGTAGTAAAGTCAACTCCATGCGACTCCAGTATCCTCATGTTGTGCAGTCTGTCCCTGCACCTGTCTATGAAGTCTTGAGTATCCTCATGATGCTCACCCCCGAATATCGGAGGGTGAAGTCTAGCCTATCTGTCCAATAGCTTCCGCGGGGTCACCATCTGTAGCTGGTCGGGGCTGGGGCACCACTGCGGCAACTGGCTGGGCCCCATTTGCGGGTAGTGCACCCGGAGTCTGATACACTACAACTGCATGACTAGGAGCCTGAGCATTAGGGGTCTGTGTTACCCCTCCCGCCTGTAATGTAGTTGGATCTATTGGAAATAAACCAGCCTGAGTCATAGAATCCATGAACTGCAGCATACGGCCTATGACCTCCTGGAATCCCAGTGCTGTCTTAAAGTCTGCCGGGGTAGGCTCAGCTGCGGGCACCTCGCGCTGTTCCTCAATGATAGGATCTCCTACGGGATCTGTTGGTGGTACTACTAGGATAGCTATGGGACACCTTCGTCCCCTACCACGGGCTGCTGCCCTCCCCTGGCCTCTGCCTCGACCTTCTAGCAATGGGGGGAGCAGCTCCGCCCGGTTCTGGAACATCAGTCGTGTGTGTCCTCACTATCTGTGAGAGAATAGAAGAGGTAAATTTAGTATACCACCCACTGCATGATATGAAATGAATAAAGAGTAGTTTTCCTAATACCCTATAGCCTCTCGAAGATAAATACAGACGTCTCCGTACCGATCTACAAGACTCTATTAGGTTTGCCCATGACTTGTGAGACCTACGTGAACCTAGTGTTTGATACCATGTTGTCACGGCCCATTTCCATAATAGGTCATGAGGGCGCCCAACACCATTGTCGGGCAAGACAACGCAGAAATATAATTAGTTCTCATTTTTACTTTTACAAAAAATAAGTGTAATAGATGCTCAAGTTAAAGTTAAGACCAGAAGCGATCAATAATGTATTAAAATAATTATGCAACCCAAAATAAATGTCTACTAATGTGTGTGCCAAGACCTGGTGTCACAAGTAATGGGCAACTAGTAGAATGTACAAAAGAATAACTCTATCCTACTGTCTGAGATAGAATAGACAACAAAAGTAAGAAAAGACTCCATCAGGCTGCTGAACGGTACAGAAAGGGAGCAGCTCATCGTGGAAGTCTCAGTCTAGGTTTCAGAGGCGTGCACCGAACTGGTAACCATATGTACCTACCTCAGATCCTGTACCATTAAGTACAGAAGTGTAGTATGAGTACATAAACAATATGTACCCAGTAAGTATCCCGTCTAATCTCGAAGAAGTAGAGACGAGAGGTCGACTTGATACTTACTATGGTCAAATAACATAAATAAGTGCTATGCTAAGCATGAGAATCAAATAATCAACAGGGTATAACAAGATGTAATAATCATGTCCTTAAAAATATTTCAGTTAGTTGTTTACATTCCAAAAATACTTAGTAGAACAAATCTGGGATAAGGTTCCACATAGATATCATGTGCACATTATGCTGAGGTCAACGACCCGATCCAATAGAAAATAAATTGTGCACTGCCAGAGGGTCGAACAGCGCAAACCATAGATGCATCTATTTATACCGAGGCGATCAGCCCGATCCACAAATATCAAGAAATATTAAGAATACACACGAAGGCGCATTTATATTCAAATAAATTCATACAAGGGTTCAACAAGTATACATGTTCACTTTTATTCCTTTCCAAGTCTCTACCATATCCTAAGTGATCACATTAGCGAGAAAATATAGAGATATTCACACATATGGCATGATGTGGGTCCTAGACTACCCGGACAATTAACATAATAGTAGCTACGCACGGACTCTCGTCACCTAGTGCATACGTAGCCCCCGCATTTAGTAGCAATTCCTCAATTATTATACCTATGAGGACAATTCCCTCTTACAAGGTTAGAAAGGAGGCTTACCTCGCTCCAAAGTATACTTCCAATGCCAAGAATGAGTCCAACCCTCAATTCGGATCTGAACGATCCCAAACTAGTTAAACGAAGTAAGAACTAGTCAATATAGACTCACAAGATCGAGTTATAGCTATTTAAGCAATTTCCCAACCCTTAACACAAGTTTCCTAAAATTTGACCCCGGACCCACGTGCCCGGATTCCAAAATATTTTGAAGGAAGTTGTTCTCTACAACCTAAGGATCGATAATATATGATTTCTAATTAATTCCATAACAATTTTTGTAGTTAAATTTAACTTTTAGTAAAACCCTAGGTCTTGCTCTAACCACTTGATTTTACCTAATTTCTAGTGTTTAATCTACCTAATACGCAAGTATTAAACTAACGATGGGTGGAATAAACTTACCTCACGATGCTAAGGTGAAGTCTCCTCTCCAAAGCTCCTAAAATCGCCAATGGAAGAGTGAAATATGGCAAAAATGGAATTAGCACTCGTAATAAATGAGCTCACTGCCCTAGCGATTTCCGCATCTGTGGTCAGGGGGCCGCATTTGCGGTCCCACATCTGTGAGAAGAGGACCGCATCTGCGAAATGGGCAAAGGAGGCTGGGAACGCTTCTGCGGTCTGGAGGTCGTATCTGCAGCTTGGGAGCCGTTTCTGCGGTTCCTGGCCTGGCTTGACTGGGCCGCTTCTATGATACATGGACCATATCTGCGGTCTCGCACCTGCGGTCCACCAACCGCAGGTGCGGTTATGACAGAAGAAGCAACCTTCAACACTTCTCCAATTTTTCCACTTCACTCGAGCCTCGTCCGATTGACGCTCGGGGCTCCCTGGACCCGCCCGAACATACCAGTAAGTCTGAAATCATGCAACGAACCTACTCGAACCTTCGGAATGCCCAAAACAACATTAAATCTAAAAATTACCCCCTAAAACCAATTGAATCAAACCTTTGAACTTCAAGTTCTCAATTTTCCTCTAACGGGCCAAAACGCCCTTAAACTACTCGGATTGATACCAAATTTTATGGATAAATCCTAAATGATATTTTGGACTTGTACTGGGCTTCAGAACTAACATACGAGCCCGATACCCATGAAATCAATTATTACTTAGTTTCTTTAAATCCTTAAAACTTCAAATTAACAATTTCTAATAAAAAATTCTTTACTCAGGCTAGGGACCTCGGAATTCAATACCGGGCATACGCCCAGGCCAATATGTTCTCACGGACCCTCCGGGACCATCAAATCACGAATCCGGGTCCATTTGCTCAAAATATTGACCAAAGTCAAACTTAGTCTTTTAAGGAAATCCTAAGGAATCAAATGAGCATATTTCACTCAAAAATCTTTCAAATCCCGAGCCAACCGTCCTCGCAAGTCATAAATTAACTGAAGTAAGCGTGTAAAGTTTTATTTAAAGGAATGGGGTCCTAAAAGGCAAAACGACCAGTCAGGTCGTTACAATATCATTAGGGATATCAATGGATAGCTTAGTGAAGTCCCATTTATGATCAATGTAGATATCCCTAATTTTTAGGGAGTAATCACTGATCGAGAGGGGGCCTTCAATCGCATTTCTAAGATTTTTAATATTGGGGATCCAACTTGTGTTCCATATGTTCAAATTTGATTGGTAGTGGGGTGACCATGTAATCCCTTTAGAACATAACTCCCACCCCTTTAAGATGCTCTTCCAAATGAAGGAGTGATTAAATTTTGAGGTATTCACCCCATATAAGGTGATAATAAGCCTTGCCCATGGAGTTGTGGCATTTGTGAGTAATCTCCATACCAGGCTAGCTAAGTTGCACATATTTTTTGCATTTGCATTATGAATGCCTAAACCTCTATTGGATTTAGGTTGGCAAACATTTGACCACTTAAGAAGGTGAATTTTTTTCTTTTCTACCGTCGTACCCCATATGAAATCCCTCTGGATTTTATCAATGTTAGTAAGAGTCTTTTTTGGTAGAAGGGTATGTTGCATGTAGTGGTTTGGAATGAAATTTAGGCATGAATGTGCTAGGGTAGTTCTCCCTGCTATATTCATAAATCTCATTTTCCATGAGGCAAGTCTCTTTCTCATTTTGTCAACTATGAATTGATAATCTGCTGGTTTAGGATTCTTCATTAATATAGGAAAGCCCAGGTAGGTACCAAATGTCTCACTTTTTTTTTATACCTAAGTTATTTGTAATTTCATTAATAATGTGTGATGAGCAATTCTTTGAAAAAAGGATTTTTGATTTAGTCGCATTTATGTTTTGTCCTAAGAGTTTTAAAAAATAATCAAGGCCTATTTTAATAGTATGGCATGATTTTCTATTTACTTTGGCCATTAATATCAAGTCATATGCGAAAAATATATGAGAGAAACTGGGGCTTCTTCTCCCTATAGTAATAGAGTCCCAATTAAAAATATCAACTTGGTGATCAATATACCTAGGTAACATTTCTAAACATAGGATGAAAATATAAGGTGATATAGGATCACCTTGTCTTATCCCTCTACTTGGCTTAAAAAAATTTGTAGTGGAGCCATTAACAAGAATTGCTATAGAGCTGGTTGAAATACAACTTAGCAAGAGTTTAGAGAATTTAGGAGGGAAATTAAAGAATCTTAGAGTGCGGCAGACGAAGGACCATTCTAATCGATCGAAAGCCTTTTCAAGATCAATTTTTAAGATCATGTGGCAGTGTTTGCCTTTTAATCTTTTTAGATTGGAAATTAATTCCTGAATGATGATTGCATTGTCAGAGGCTCTTCTATTTTTCATAAAACTGGCCTGTAAAGGACTAATAATTTGCTCTAAGTAAGTTTTGAGACGTCTTGCAAGAATCTTAGTGATAGTTTTGTAAATAGTATTACAAAGGTCAATTGGTCTAAAATTCTTAATATTATTGGCATTGGGCATTTTTGGGATGAGGCAAAGATAGGTTCTATTTATATCCCCAGGGATTTCTTGCTTATTGAAAATATCATGACAAAGATTCATGACAGATTATCCTATGATGTTCCAATATCTTTGAAAGAAAAAGGGGTGAAGGTCATCCGGCCCCGACGCTTTAAAAGGTTTGAATGAGAAAATAGCCCTCTTGATCTCACTGTCTAAAAGAGGGTTGTCTAGTGAATTAAGGTCTATTTTAGGATGACTAGAATGTTTTTCTCTTATATCTATCTAACTAGTAGATGAGTGGGAGGTGGTGAAAATGTTACTAAAGAAACTAAACACGTGAGGCGTGATTAAATGATGATCATTAATCCAGTTACCGACATCATCTTTAAAGAAGGTAATTTTATTTCTTCTTTTTCTATTTGAGGCAGATATATGAAAAAATTTGAAATTTGAATCCCCTTCATTAAGCCACATAATTCTGGATATAATCTTCTAGTAGTCCTCTTCTATACTAAGGATGTCATTGTAGTCTTTCTTAAGATTGCTTTCTAAAGATTGAAGGAAAATAGTATGGGTATAGTTCCTAGAATTTTGAATTCCTTGGAGCCTTGCTAATATTTTTTTTCCCCACTATATCACCAAAACTCTTGTCTTTTCAATGCTTAACACTGTCTATAAAAACTTTACTAGCTCTACAGTAGTCAGTACCATGGCAATTTTTTTTAACAAGTGTTTGAAACTCTGGATGTCTACACCAATAGGTTTCTAGTCGGAATGGTTGTGTATGGCCCTATCTTTTTCTAGGGATTAGATCAATTAAAATAGGGTTATGGTCTGAGTAAGTTTTTGGCAGATGTATAATAGAACAATTTGGAAATAACTCAAACCATTCTTCATTTCCTAGTATTTTGTCTAATCTTTCCATAATAAGGCCTTTATTTCTATGTCTATGGTTAGACCACATATATTTACAACCTTTATAGCCCATGTCCATTAGGTTACACTTATTAATTTTTGACGATAAGAAATTTGCCCTATCGTTGTTAATAAGTCTCACTCCAAATTTCTCATTTGACCCCAAAACATCATTAAAATCTCCACCAACCATCCGTGGGTCTTTTTAAAATTTTTATAAATATTTATAGATTTTTTCACATAATATTTCTATATTGGTAGTTAGTCCTAGCATAAATAGAAGAGAATAACCAAATTTTACGTATAGGAAGAACCTCAATAGTTACATGAATCTCTTGGTTCCTACGGATGAAGTTGTGGACAGTGACCACTTCATGATTCCACATAACTACCATGCCACCTGACTGGCCTTCTTCTGGTACTTCTATCATCTCCGAGAAACCAAAATCATCTAGCATTTGTTCATGATTTATCCTTCTAGTTTCTAATAAGGTCACCATGCACGGCCTGTGAGTGTCTATCATTTCCCTAAAATTTCTCCTAAAGTTGTCATTATTTCCCCCCCCCTTATATTCTAGATGATGAAGTTAGTTGGACGGTTCATGGATTGGTGTAGGTTCAAGTTTTCTAGGTCCCCATTCTTCCTCACCCCTCCCATAAAGACAAGGCTCCTTCCTAGAGATGGAACTAGAATCATGGCTTTGTTGCCCACTATTGGATCTTGGAGTGTCCTGATATCCATCAAGCACTAGTATAGTGCTAGAGTGCAGTTGAGCACATGCTTCTTCTCTTGCATCTCCGTGAAGAGATACACTTTTACCCCGTCTAGGTTTGCGTTTAGGCTTGAGAATATTTCCCTCGAGTCCCTGCCCGGTGGAGGAAAACCTTCCTTCCTCACTGTTATTTTTTTTCCTTCTAGTTCTGGAGGATTGTGAGGAGGAATGATCTCCATTGGAAGGGGTGTGAGTGGATGAAGATTGTCCGAAACTTTGATTAGTCTGCATCTCTTTTTTTAAGAACAATGGTATTTTTGGAATTATTCTCAATATTAGAAATTTTAATTGGAAGTTCAAGTGGGGAAGTAAGAGCATCTGGAGAAAGGATAGGCAAATCAATTGCAATAGAGTCTAGTTGCATAGTATGGATGTTGTCTTTGGTATGATCTTGCAAGGATATATCTTGTGAATTTTTTTCTTTAGCTCTAGCCATTTGGCTACTTAAATGTATTTCAGTGGCCAAGGATTGTGCCTTGTAGTCACAAGAGCTTTTAGGTAATTTTTCATTGAAAGTAATAATAGGATTGGAATGTTCCATGGATTTAGTAGAGGACACGCGAATAAGAGTATCTGACATTTGCTTATCAAATATATTTTCAGAGGACAAGTGTGAGGAGCTTTTAGATTGATTAGAAGTAGTAATATTATTAGAATTATTAAAATTACTAATTACATTGGTAACACAAGTCTCGTTGTTGGTAGTGGAGGGAATAGAAAATTCGTGTTTTTGAGTTTTTTTTTTAATTATTGGCAGAGGTTTTAAAACTAGTAATAGGTTAGCTAGTAATTGTTGTGGCACTCTTAGAGATATCCACATTGGGCTCTAGGAGTCCACCTCTAAGGTTGTCCATGCATTGGTCATGATGATCCTAAATAGTGGTTTTCTTATTAGTGGTATTTTCATAAACCATGGGCTGATTTTCTAATAATAAAAATTTATTTTTCCCATGGAGAGGCTTGACTACAGGAGGAATAACAGTTTCAGAAACTAATTGAGATTTTCTTTTATCTGTATGCAGCTCCAATGGTGAATCTTTGCTTTTATATTTTAGTTTTTGGATATTGAGATACTTACTTGTTGATGCATCAAAAATCTTGACATTAATACCTGTGGCAGGTGATTCACTGATTTGCTCAGCCCTTGTTTTCTGAGAAAATTTCTTTCTCCTTAAGAATACCGCCGTTTGCCATTCTCCACCATTTGTGTTGGTAGTTATTTGTTGAGAATTGGCATGTAACATAGTTTCTTGTGGAGAAGACAAGACAACATAGGAACAATGTAGGGATGAATGGCCTAACCTTCCATATCTTTTGCATAAAAAGTTGTCCCCTTCATATAAGATGTGTTGCTTGTGCGAACCAATAAAAATGTATAGCTTAACTGGATAATCAAGAGGAATTTTGACGCATAATCTAGCATATCGCCCTCTCAAAGTGGCTGAAGTACAAGCATCTATTTTTAACAACATCCCAACTTTATTTCTAATTGTTTGTAAAATAATTCTATCATTAAATTCAGTTAGATGTTGAGGTAAACGAATCCAAACTGCAGTGAGCAATTGTTTTACTTCTAAAGCAACAAAATTTGGCTCCCATTTTTGGACTAAAAGGAAGTGACAATGTGATGACCCGGCCAGTCGTCTCATGAGTTAATGCTCTGTTTCTCCCATTTCTTCTTCTTATTGCTTTGTCTATCGGTTCTATGTGTGGTCGGGTTGGTTGGCTCGGGTTCGAAAAGGATTTGGTAAGACTTGAGACACTTAGTCTCTTTGGAGTGAGTTTAGGTTGAAAAAGTAAACCGGATGTTAACTTGTGTGTTAGAGGGCTCAGATGTGAGTTTCGATGGTTCGGTTATCTTCAGGAGGTTATTTAGGACTTAGGAGTGTGATCAAAATGAGTTTTGGAGGTTCGAAGTATATTTAGGCTTGAATTGGCGAAGTTGATATTTTATCGATTTCCGGTTGGTAAGCGAGATTTTGATATAGGGGTCGGAATGGAATTCCAAGAGTTGCAGTAGTTCCGTCGTGTCATTTCGGATGTGTGTGCAAAATTTTAGGTCATTCAGACATGATTTGGTTGGTTTTTTATCAAAAGCGGAATGCGGAAGATTTTTGGAAACTTAGGCTTGAATCTGATGCATTTTGGTTGATTTCATGTTGTTTGAGGTGTTTTGAAGATTGATCCAAGTTTGAATAAGGTAATGGGATAGGCTGGTGATTTTGGTTGAGGTCCCTTGGGCTTTGGGGCGATTTCGGATGGTTGATGGGGAGTATGAGGAATTGTTGCAATTGCAAATTGTGTTGTTTCTGGTATTTTTGCACCTGCGGATTGGGGACTGCAGGTGCGCCGCCACATGTGCGAGAGAGAGGTTGTAGAAGCGGAAGCTGAGAAGATGGCAGGAACCACAGATGCGGTTGTCGCACCGCACCTGCGAAGGCGCAGGTGCAGAGTGTTGATCGCAGATGCGGAGTGGGTCGGTAAAGTGATTTTCGCAGAAGCGGTTCAAGGAACACAAATACGGTACCATAGAAGCTGGTATATGGCCGCAGATGCGAAAATGCCTAGGCAGAAGGTACAAATCGTCTCCTTTGCGATTTTGATCTATTTTCACCATTTCTAATTCGGCTTTCGAGCTTTTTGGACGATTTGAAAGGGGGATTTCAAGGGGACTTCATTGAGGTAAGAAATTTGGACCTAAAACTCGTACCTATGCTATTATTTCACGGATTAGAGCTAGAAATTGTGGAAATTAAGGGTTAAAAATTGGGGAAACTAGGGCTTGGAAACTTAGACCTTAGCTTGAGGATTTGAAGGACCATTTAAGGTCGGATTTCAGAACTTTTGATATGTATGAACTCGTGGGGAGATAAGGAATCTATTGATGTAAAAATTATCGAATTCAGAGGCATGGGCCCAGGGGTCGGGTTTTGGTAATTTCGAGATTTGTGTCTTATTTTGATTATTTTTGCTTGGGCTTCGTTCTCTTAGCATATTTTGATGTCCTCGTTCTGATTTTGAATAGATTCAACACGAGTGGAGGCCGATTCGAAAGACAAAGGCATCGCGAGCAAGAGATTTGGCCGGTTTGAGGTGAATAATGATTGTAAATGATGTTCTGAGGGTATGAAACCCCGGATTTCCACATCGTTGTGCTATATTGAGGTGACCCACATGCTTCATGATGAGCATGGGGTCGTTCACTGTTGGGTATTGTGACTTAGTCTGCCTTGAATGACTATTTTACCGCGTATTTGACTGAAATCTATTTGTTATCATCATTTTCTTGGTTGAATGCGATATTTGGGCCTCGAGCCAACTATTTGAACCCTTCGGGGATTTTTATTGATATTTGCTTACTGTTTTGACTTTATACTTGAACTCAGTCATGATATATTTCACTATTTACATACGCAACCATGTTTACTATATTTTAACACTTATATGATCTTTTAAATGATAATTGGGTTGAGAAATCCTGTTTTACTACTACCGAGTGGCTTGTGAGGATTTTTGACTGAGTAAGGCCGAGGGCCTATGTTGTGAGGAAACACTGATCATAATTTGAGGCCGAGGGCCTGAGATATGTACGCCACGAGGTGGCTTAATTGATATGAGACTGAGAGCCAAGTGATGACGCCATGAGATGACTTGATATTGCGCTTGGGCCGTAAGGGGCCTCTCCAGGAGTCTGCACACCCCGAGTGAGCGTGGGTACCTGTGTGATATGAGATGTAGTCCGAGGGACTGGTATTGTTCTGAGATATTGCCTGAGTGGCGGATTCGTTGATACTGTGCCCGAGGGGCGAACCTTTATGTGTTTATTTCTCCTTAATTGTCTGTTTAATCACCGGGAAGGCTTTCTATGAAGTTTTAAGTGGAATAAAATGACTTTTTCTCATATTTTTACCGAGTTACTATTTTTACTCGTTTTATTGCTTCATTATACCCGGTTATGTGCCTTACCTGTTTTCCTGATTTCAGTCTTTATTTATGATTATTTCTCACTGAGTTGGAGTACTCACTTTACTCCCTTCACCCCGTGTGCAGATTCAGGCGTATCTGGTCCCGCTCCCGAGTGTTGATCTTCCTGGCTCAGGCAGATCCGAGGAGTCTCTAGGTAGTTGTTGGCATTCGTAGCCCGGAGCTTCTTATCTATCTTAATTCTCTATGTTCTTAGTTTCTGTATTAAACTTTGTAGACTTCTTGAGTATTCCGGATTGTATAGATGCTCATGACTAGTAACACCCCGGTATCAGGCTGTGTTGGTTTTTATTTTGCAGATTATACTGTTATTTGGGATTTTACTTCTGTTAAAGACTTAGTATTTATTATTTTAATTGCTTTAAGTGAATTTAAAAGTGTGTCTGCTGGCCTTGTCTTCACGAGAGGCGCCATCACAACTGGGTTCGGGTTTAGGGTAGTGATATGTTGGTATCAGAGCCTAGGTTACATAGGTCTCACGAGTCATGAGAAGGTTTAGTAGAGTCTCGCGGATCGGCACAGAGACGTCTGTATTTATCCTCGAGAGTCTGCAGAACCTTTAGGAAAAACTTCATATTTTTGAAATTCTTGTCGTGCAAATTTGTTAATCAGAGTACTAAACTTTTGTTATTTTATTCTCTCACAGATGGTGAGGACACACGCTACCGATCAGGATGGACGACCACCAGTACCACCAGCTATGGCCACTAGAGGCCGAGGATGCAGTCGTGGTCGCGGAAAGGGCAGAGGTGTTGCCCGCGCAGCAGCTAGGGCAGCACCTCCAGATCCACCAGCAGCCCTAGTTCAAGATCAGGTTCTAGTTATGGACGCTCTAGCAGCACTAGCTTAGGCACCAGCTGTGTCCATTGTGATTTCGGGTCTTCAGGAGGCCTTGGATCAGACTCTATTAGTTTGCACTGGCCTATCTCAGGTAGTTTCAGCCACTACAACTGTAGCTACTTCTCAGGCTGGGGGAGGTAGTCAGACTCCAGCCGCTCGCACACTTGAGCATGTCATGCAGGGACTTCAGACGCCGGGGGCACATCCAGCCCAGCCGTTTGCAACTGCTCAGGATTATGTAGTTCCTACAATGCTAGAGGACGAGCATCGTAGGTTGGAGAGGTTTGGTAGACTTCAGCCTCTGACCTTCAATGGTGCAGAGGGCGAGGATGCCCAGGGTTTCTTGGATAAGTGTCAGAGGATGCTTCGTACAGAAGGTATTCTGGAGACCAGCAGGGTCGCTTTCAGTATTTATTGTCGCGCCCCCTTTTTTACCTTCGTGGGGAGGCGTCTGGGTTTCGACATTCATGGGGGTGTAATGACTCATTTCCTTTTGGAAATTAGGTATTTGAAGAGTCGCCACCTAACGATTTTAAGGTGTGTTAGGGCACATATAAGGTTCAACTACAACTATGTCTGATAACCAGAGATAGGGTAAGGGCTTGAAAATTATACTAAGGGGAAGGTGTTAGGCACCCCTCAAGATCCACTAGTGTGGTTCCCGGCCAGACAATTTATCTGTATTTGTGCAATTAGCAAATAAACAAATAAAGGCTCCAGTAATAGGGGATTTAAGTTTAAATACACAATTGTTTGAAAACGATTAATAAAAGCAAGGTTTTGAAAAAACTTATAATCTAAGCATACTTATAAAAATATAAGGGGTGTCCTAGGTTTGTTTGTAATATGGATCACATCAATGTAATACTCGGTATGACACTCCTCAGAAGAGGGGATACACGTGGTATTAGCGCACCGGTCATCATATCCATATCTACCCATTCCCGTTTGTTAAGGTAATTAAATCTAAGGTTGGTCTCGACCTCTATTGCATGCTATTACCCGTCTCATTCCTATCAGTCCCAGAGGAATTTAGGACTCCTATTCCTATAATAAGGAGGTTCTAGGCAGACCCTTAGGTTTAAAGGCAAAAATACTAAAGCGACATACAAAACATATAAGACTGCAATTAAGGGGGGAAACATATAAGCAAGTAGAAGGCTTAGTTATACCTCCACAAACAGTGCACATAGACAACATGACTTATACATAGTTAAGGTCTGAACTTAAAGTCCTAAGCAGGGTGTTTAAGTTAGAACCTGATTTATCACATGACTCAGAAAAGAAGTCCGAATCAGGCATGCCTGCTGGTAGGGGCAGTCGATAATTGAACAAAAATAGTTCCAGTTTTATTTAAGTAATTACCTAAGGCTTGACTAGGCATAAAGCGATATGCAGTGGTTGTTCGGAATTGCTAAGATAGTTTGGGAATTATTATTACCTAAAATATGTTGTTCTAGTTGCAAAGATTATTGCCAATTATTCAGAGACTTCACAATGTGAAAACTATTACCTTACTACCTCTTTCATGAATCAGTAATTAACTAGGCGTATTTAAACAAAATGCAAGCATGATCCTAGAACATGATATCTAATATGCATGTGTAGATGGCAGAGTTCCTAAGGCATGATTTCTAAATATACGAAAGAGTTACAGAATTGTTAAGAAACGACTTCATGAGTAACAGTTTTTATTTATTCGCCCTAGAAGCAGGATTTCTAAGTGATGGACAGGAAACATGGATTAATGAATGAGATGCTGAAGCAGAAATCATGAATCCTAAGAATATGATTTCTAATGCATTGTATGAATCCTAAACATGACTTCTGTTGCACAACTTGGAATATAAACCTAATAACATGTTTTCTACCCTTGAACAACTATGGCATGCATATTTCCCATCCATTTTCACTAGCCACCCCAATACTTGTTTACAAATTATTACAGACCATGTGATAGAATTACATAAGAAATGCATAAATAAGAAGTTACAACTATAGGAAGCCTGATCCTGGCTTCATCTATGAGTTTGTAATAAACCACTTCAAATGTCAATATTGTTCCAAAGCCATTCTCATATCTAGGTGTGTCAGAGTTCCCTAAGGACCTCAAGGGATCCCGGGCAGTGCTCACATCCATATTGCATAACCAAGAGTAAGTGCAGTGTGGAAAAGCCAGCCCTTATGTGTCCAGGTTCAGAGGGAGCTCAAGGGTCCCAAAGCAAGGCTCACACAAGAAGGGTAGAACCTAATGATCTAATAGTGCATGTGATAGTGCTGGACACATACTCACAGGAGTTGAGTTAGAAAATAGTTTTAGAAACAACATGTTTGAAGTGAGTTTGTAAAACAACAGAAGGATTGCCTAATAAATATAGTTTTCAAAAAAGAAAGGGACTAGGAGTAACAACAACACACACAGAACAAATTCAGAGAGTAGTACATGCTTCAGCAGTTACAAATAGGGGAGTAGGGGGTTGGGGACATAGAGGATATTTAACTGTAAACACATAGCCCCATCAAGGGTCTTAGGACTAGTCGGACATGCACAACAATAGTTGATACTTGCACAATTACAAACTGGTCAGAAAGAACATAAACTCATTGAAGGGATAGGGAGTTGGGATTCATAGGATGGTGAATACACAATAAGTGACCGACAAAGTATGCCTTGAAACACACATAGGGAAGTGCATTAATCTAAAAGGGAGGGGAGACATTATACATGCTAGTAATATAACTTAACTGCAGGTTTCACAATAGAACCACAAGTAGAAGTAGACCAAGAATGAGAGAGACTGAATAATAAGGAAGCATCTTGTTGTTGTAGCTTTAAAATTAAACTAGGACATTGTTTACCCTAAAAATAGTAACAACAATTAAATTTGTAAATGAGATTCTAAAAATATGTGATCTATTCCCGAGCTAGTTTTTAGGACAGTTGATGCTTGAAATGCTGAGTGCAAAGATGAGATGCGAGCTAAGACAAAGATGTAGGAAAACCAAAGGGGCCTATTGCCTGAGCGCGGAGCGGATTGATGGAGGCCTCGGGGCTGAAGCTTGAGTCAAGATCGAGCTATTGGGGGCAATTGGGGAAGGGATAACTAGCAGAGGTGCGATTAAGTAAGGCTATTTATGGCCAATGTATAGTTAGGCGGGGAAGAACAAGTTAAGAAAACCATAAATGTGAGATGGCCTCGGGCCTATAAGAACAAATGACTTAGAAGAAGAGAGAGAGAGATATTATTGTTTTAGTGGAGAAGTGGAGCAACATCCGTCGTTTGCAAGGAGGGGCGAGTCCTCTTTATATAGGAGGGGAGCCTAGGCTACAAGTATGTGGGTATTAAGTACAAAATACGGTGATAGGATGGCCTGACATGACGCTACAACATAGGCTCTAGATAGGCCGGGTCTGTCAGAAATAGCTACGTGCCTAGAGGGCATCCCCCTCTTGTCCTAACTTCATTCTTTGTCTCCTCTGGATCGAGCCTTGGTGAGTCCTTAGGTCGGGAACTCGGTCGTGACCTCCTACCTTCGAAGTACTGAGGCATGCTTCGGGAATGTCTCGACAGCGGGAAATCAAGTCTTCTGATTTCACCGTGTACAGATAGTCTCCGCGTTTCCCATATCAAAAAGATGGGAAATGATTTTGACACTTGACTCCTAGAGCTTTTTCAGAGATGCCATGTCGATGATGCGACCCCCGGTCCATGCTTTTCGATACCATTCATTGCGCTCATGATTCTCGTTCTTCAAGGTGAAGGTACCACCGCTGTTTCATTTTTCCACGAATGTATTAACTGCGCTCGTCGATTATCCTTCCATAGCCTAGATGACCGTGTCGTAATCCCCTATAAATGGGGATGCCTTGGCCTTATTTCTCCTATCATCATGCTTCCGCTGGCTTTTTCGCCTTTCCCTTCCTCTTATTTTCTTTCACCATAAAGCATCATGTTATGAGCTCATGATTTTAAGGCCGTATGGAGGAGTTCTTTTAGACTGCATTGTGGCCTTCCGCCGGAGCTTCCTTTTGCTGAACGCAGATGTATCATCCCTCTATCACCGCGGTTGTTGATATACCGACCCTTGCCGCTACTACCGGGCCTAGATGATGGCAGTTGAAGAGTTAGTTCCTCCCTTATGTAGATAGTTGCTTGGACTATGCACTGTTGCTCACTTTTCTACTCGGGCCTAGTGTGGCACTTTA
Organism: Nicotiana tabacum; assembly: GCF_000715075.1. NCBI lineage: Eukaryota > Viridiplantae > Streptophyta > Magnoliopsida > Solanales > Solanaceae > Nicotiana > Nicotiana tabacum. The sequence continues at coordinate 117,125,251 of NC_134097.1, read as the reverse complement.
TCCCTAGGGTTCTCTTTCCCCAAGGGATAAGGTGGCACCACCGGCTGCTGAGACTGGGGCCCGCCGGGTTTTCACCTTTGACTTCGGTGGGCTATGTCTCTTTTCTCTGCCTCCTCTGCGTCCCCTCGCTTTCCTCTTCTTTCTTCTCCGGCGGGGGTCCCTAGGGGGGATTGAGCTGGGGACCTATGGGAGGTGGAGGTCGAAGGATTCACCCTCGAGGATGCGTGCTAGAGGGTGCGACGTCCGAGGATGCTGATACTAGAGATGAACTCTCAAGGGTGGACCGGGCATCTAGGTTTCATCACATGTACATCCTTCCGTTCCTCTGCTTTAGGTGTAGACTCTTGTAGTCTTTTGCAATTGTATGTAACGACCCCACGAGGGCTGCTTGTACACTAACTTTTATAAATAAGAAATGAACTTCGTTGATTTATGCTTTCGAATTTGCTTTGTTTCTGTGTGCTTCCATGCCCTTCGAGGCTCTTCGAATGTCTCCTTTTGTGTTGCTGATCACGGGTATCTAGCATGGATGCAAGTGTTTATTTTGATCTTTTGTCGATCGACATAGGTCCCTTTCGATCCCATCGTCGTATTTTTGAAAAACTCTGGATCGATCTGATGGGTCGGGGCTATCGAAGCCCCCCGAGTTGTTTGGTGATCATGCATTGAGTTCTGGGGCCTCCGAGGGCGCTACTCCGAATGTAAGTCATCTTCGGGTACCTGGGGGTCCCTGTTAGTCTTGACGTAGATGCCCCTTTTAGGCTGTATAAGATAGACTTCTGCTGGGAAGCAAGCAAGTATTTGGGCGCTTACTCGGGCTTTTGTGTAGCTTTCGCGGTCAGAGCTTCCTGCATTTACTTTTCCTTCTCAGAAAGACTGAATTGCGAGATTAGTTGCTTTCCTTGTGTTGAGTGTCGGCGTTGAGAGCTCATCGAGGCTTGACTTCTTTGGTCTGGGGGATCTTGACGTAGAGTGCTGCCCCGAGCATGGAGATAATATGAACGACTCCTCGAGTTTTGGCTCCTCGTTGGAGGATGCTCCAGGGATCAAACATCGACCCGTCGATCTGTATCGAGGCTGTTGGCTTCCCGGGGCTTGCCTCGGACAGGTGAATTGTTGCTGCTTCACGCATGTATGTGGGGCAACTTTGGTTTCTTTGCGAGACTTTACTACTCTCAAATAACCGCCTTTCTATTTTGGTGAAGAGTACTGCATCTTTCTAGGCGCGAATGTATTGGTGCGCACCTTTGCTCTGGCCTGTCAGTTTCACCATAACCATGGAAACCGCTTCGGGGCCAACCCGACAAGGGGCTGAGGGTGATGCTCCTTCCTGGTGCTCAGGAATCGAGGGAGTTTGCTTTGGAGATGGCATCTTTTCTAAGGGGATAACATCTAGAGATGGCGAGGAGATACTGTGGGTGGAGCGAAGGGATAATCCTACATGTGCTTTCTCCCGACGAGGGTGTTGCAGATTCCACTGATGGATTCCTAAACGTGTATTTATATCCTTTAGCATTTGGCCCTCCTGATCGGATTGTGCTTGAATTTTGTCTGAAGTATCGGGTTACTCTGGCATAGGTTCACCCATCGTTTTGGCGAACAGTGTTGATGATGAGGTTCTCTGCAGAGAAGTCCAGGCTTGAATTCATTCTTGATCACCTTGTTAGGATATATCAGCCCTTTCATCATCGGGGCATGTGAACTCTGAGGTGCCGCTCATCTACGCCCTTTGTTCTTGACGACGAGGAATATGGGGATCGAGAGTGGGCCAGTTGGTTTGTCCGGGTTCGGACGACTGATATTATCCCTATAGAGTTCTTGCTTTTTCCTGAAAGGTGGAATCATACACGTGAGTGAGGCGTTTGGCGCTTTTTCATATCTCGTCTATAGCACGAATCAGCTGAGTAATAATGTTGTTTCTTCTATTGCAGCAACTTCATGGATGCCGGGTGAAGTTCATGATCTTCCCGGCTAGGTCCGGAAGCTGGTGACCTATTCCTCCTGTGATGAACACAGGTGGCGAGCTGTGCTTTGTACCGGATGGGGAACACAACACCGAGGTATATGCGTATGTTGCTTTTGCTTTGCCTTCGTATACCCGAGGTAACACTTTTCCCCTCCGTTCGTACTGGATTCACCGTTTGTAGATATCGGGCTGTTCCTTGGGGCGAGGAAATGTTATTCTAAAAAGGGGGAGGAGTCGTTGCCTCTAGTCTAAGAGATGCTGGCAATGAGAGGGCTCGGAACTTGCGGTGCGATGGAGCTTTCAGTGGCGCTGGTCGGGTTAGGATTTTCGAGGAAGGGGCGTCTCCCGAGTCGGCCACTCCCGGAATGCATGACTGCCAGTTGGTGGTTCCTTTGGGCAAACATGCTGCTCCCGAGGCCGGTTCTTCTGGGGCCTCAGGGGAAGGATCAACAGGAGTGTGCTTTGACTTCAAGGAAGTCTGTCGGATTCACATTGTGATGAGTTTTACGTACAGTTTCCCCTGTGTCCCTTGTCCTCCTTCTTCTATTGAACCTTCCTTGTGCATGCCTCTGACAAGATTAGGTCTGAGCTGCTCCGTCAAGGGTCCATGCTTCAGAAAATTCAGGATGATAGCGAGTCCATTAGGCTCCTTATCGAGGAAAAGGAAGTAGAGTTGCAACATTGGCGATATGAGGCACATCGGAGCTCAAACGATGAGAGTTATTTGGTGGAGCAGGTAATTTCCTGTAGTCCGTGCTTCGCTTCTTTCTAGATTTAAGGCTGATTCCTTTTTGCTGTATCAGTTGCAGATAAAATTGGATGCTCTGGAGTACCTCAGAGATGACGTCAACCACGTCAGGATTGCTTGCGGGGAGTTGAGAGCTCAAGTGCAGGCTCGAGCTTTGGAGGAGATGAATGCCACGGCAAAGGCCGCCTTCGAGGTCCAACTCCGCTTGACTCATGACAATGCCAAAGTTCAAGCGGATATGATTGGGAAGCTTGAATCTAATCTCTCGAAGATCAGAGCCGAGATAATTGACGCTCGGGAGGAGGCGGCACTTGGTCAAACCAAGGCCGATCGTGAGATGGTGATTTATGTGAAGGATGTCGCTGATGCCCAAGATGAACTGAAGCAAGCCCTTGATCGGGAACGGAGGATTGATGAATATGTTCACTGTAAATCCCGGAGAGAGGTTCTCGAAGAGATTGGTGCAAGGGGCTTCATTCTTTCGAAGGAGTTGGCTCGGGCGCGGGCGGATGAGCGCAATGCTCGGTTGCTTCTCGTCGATGTTCCAAGGGGCGATTTCGTCAAGCTGTAGTTCTTTAGTGTAGAGTGTGGATTTTGTCGTTTTGTTGCTTTGCTCCTGATATACATAGGGAATGCATGTAGATGGAGAATACACTTTTTCTTGTGCATACGATATATAAGGAGAAGTTTTGAAGTTTTATTTCTTCTGTACCTTTTTCCTGTTGTTACTTTTGATCAGGCAGGCTGGTCTTGGCATTTGGCGAGGTCCTTCTTGGTCCGGAACCGATCAGATGGTCCCAAGGACTCTTATACGTGATTCTTGGCGTGAACAGGTGCTGGGGCCTCCGTGCTCGGCCTAGCTGTTTAGGCTTAGTTTCTGAGTCGGGCTCCAACTCGAGCCTTCCTGCCTTTTAATTTTTTGTGCCCGCGCGGGCGGATGGTAGTCGCTTTTATCATGTGCCTGTGGGCATTTGCTGTTCCAATCGCTTTGGGTCCAGTCTCCGAGTCATGCTGTGACTCGAGCTTCAATTTACCCTTAGGTTTTTTCTTGTCTGCGTGGGTGGATGATGATGGTTGTTTATGCTCTGGGTTGAAGTGATCTTGCGAGTGCATGGCCTGGAGATTTAATCGGTTAATGACGGTATCATCCGAACCATGCGCTTAGGCACATTGCAGTTTTTGGGTCCAGTCTCCAAGTCGTGTTGCGATTCGAGCTGTAATTGACCATTAAATTTTTATTCAGTCTCCGGGAAGCGATAATGGCACTTATGACATGCCCTTAGGCATGTTGTACTTTTCGGGTCTAGTCTCCGAGTCGCGTTGCGACTCGAGCTATAATCGACCTTTAGATTTTATTGAGTTTCTGGCGATGGTGGAACTTATGCCGTTTGGTCATAGAGACCTTTTAATATGTGGCCCGTAGGCTTGTATAATTAACTATTTTGGATCCGGTCTCCAAATCGGGTTACGATTCGAGCTCACTTTAATCCTCAAGTTGTCAGGATTTCTTAGCTGGCGATAATGGCTCTTATGCTGTCTGGTCGTACAGACCTTTTAGTATGTGCCCCGTAGGCTTGCTTAGCTGTCAACAATGGCTCTTATGCTGTCTTTTGCCCGTTGGATTTTTGTAGGCTTTGTATCCGTCATTAAGGTCTTTTGTAGTATTTTTGCCTGACTCATCGTCGGTTCCAAAGGAACCTCGATCTCAAGTCGTTGTCGGCTATATTTCGAGCACCTCGAAAGGTTCATAGCTCGTAGGTCGAGTAGATCGATGCTCTTGCATTTTGGAGCCGACATTGTCGGAGCTCCTTTTGCATATGGAAGTAAGCCTGTTTTAACCGGTTCTTTCCAAAGTATATCAGAGTAATGGCTTGTTATTTTTTAGCAATAGTCGGGCATCCCCGAGTCGCGTTGTTTTGGCTGTATCAGCCATTTCGACTATAGTCATATGCGTTTGGCTGTAGCCATTTTTGATCCCTAGTGATAGTTTAGGCATCTACATCGAGGGTATGCCTTTTACGGATTCTTACAAATGTAGCGTATAGCCTAAATATCGGGATTTTCATGCATGTTGAGGTCTTACAGTTTGTCCTGCCTATTGAGATCTTATAGTTTGTCATGCCTATTGAGGTCTTACAGTTTGTAGAATATATCTGGTTATGCCGAGGTTGCCCGTTAGGGTCTTACAGTTTCAGATTTTTCCAGTTGTATGGCGATTGATAGCAGTCTCCGAGTCATCAGGTTTGTTTAAGCTTGAAGATAAATTCTCGTGAGCTCGGAGTTGCCTTCCAGGGGCTTGATGAGCATGGAGTTCCGCCCCTAGGGTCATGCAAGTTGTTGAATTACTGATGCTAAGTCCTCGAATATATATATCGGGACACATCTAATGGAGAAATATTTGCTGCGAGCATATTTGAAAGCACCTTTCCCAAAATAAGAAATGCTGAAAGAGGGTATTATTTATTGCTAGGTGTAAATATATGCTGTAAATACATATCGTCTCGTTGTCGCGAGCTCGGCCTGCATGGGTGCGACTCTTCTGGTTATATTATCCATTTATATGGTTCCGTTTTTAGAAGTTAGCCTGCCAATTGTTGGTCCTTCTGAAGAGATGGTGCTCTTTAAGAGAAAACCATCGCACGTTGCCCGATTATAGAAGCAAAAGGGTTGCGATCTTGTCGAATTCCTTTCTTGGGGATACATCGCTTCGATAATAATCTTGCTGCCGGGACCTTTAGGCCGAAAACCCAATCGAGGAAAGAGAGCTCGGCGGGCCCTGCATAGGCCTCGAATCCCCGAGTGGAGTTTAGAATTTCTGAATGCTTTGGTTGGCTGGCTGCATGTAGGTTAGTTAAAAAGGAAAGGCGCAAATAAAGGAACAAAGTAATCCTTCCCTGCTGCGGGGTGTGTAGGCGATGTTCTCGAGGATTGGTTTTTTCTTGCCATTCCGAGGTGCGATCTTTAATGCAGCCTTCCGCCGCGCTCAATTAGGCTTAGCCGAATATGCAGTTCTGCTTATCTTTCGATCCTTTAGAGGGCGGAGAAGTTGACGCCGACGGCTGGTTATATGGTGAGGGTATTCCTCCCATTGGTGGCGATATCCATTGAATTGCACGGTCGTCAATCTCTCGAGCTGGCGACCTCGCACGCCCTGCGGTTCCTACGCTAGGCCATAGTTCTTTTTGCAACGGTTTTGGTCGAACGGGTCTGAGCCGCCTGGCGTTCCTAGCTTTGCTTATAGTGATTACAATGTTTGGTGTAGTGATGCTGAAATCGCACCCGGCTGGGCGGGGTTTCCTTATTAGCTGCGCCTCGTTTAATCTAGTTCTATTGGGGGTTCCTCGAGGATGTTGTTCTCGGACCTTCTCCCTATTGTTGCAAGGCAGGTTGCATCTCAAGTCATTCCTCCCATTCGTCGCGCACAAATGGTATCTCCATCTGCTTTGTATCAGCTTCTCTGTTGGGAGTCTGCTTGGATATACTAAACTCGTGGAGGCTCTCGAACGGTTCCCTGCGGTTCGGATTCGTGGCTGATACCGGGTGAGGTCACCCAACCAGTCCTCGTCCAGGTATCTGATCTGGCTTTGCTTGTAATGTCCTCGAGTCGTCGGGCATGCTTCGTTTAGGTTTTGGGTGAAGGTTGGTGTTGTTCAATCACTCGAAGCTAGGATCAATCTTGTTTGTCCTATCGGGGAACGGGGTGTGGCTTTTTGCAGAATTTCATTTCTTCCTCGTTCAGCCTTAGGTGTGTCGGGCCTTCTCGGCACCGCTTTGACGGTATGGGCACGTGCTTCCGTGGAAGACCATGCTGGCATGGCGAGTGAGTCTGTAAGGCCAGGTGCCAGGCAGTGGCGCTATGTCATGGTTTCATTCGGGAGAGTTTCTTCGAGATTCCTCAAAGAGACGGGCTGGAACTCGTCATTTTGGGGGTCGCTGCCTACAAATGAACACGTGTGGGTGGTGGTGTGCCCGTAGGAATCCGAAGTCCCATCGTGCCTAGGGAGTTCCAGCACTTCGTGTTTCCGTAAAGAAAATTCCGGGGCTGTTTCCCCAAGAGTTGGTTGTTTTAGGAACTTCCACGAACCTGATTCGATCTTTTTGAGGAGATTCCCCAGCATCTTTGCTGCACCGGGATCGATCACCGACTCATCGTTACTTGATCTCTAGGACACTGGCTCATCGTAAGAAGGTGTCCCCGTTGCTGTTGCGTTGGGAGTCCCCGGGCGACTTTGCAGCTGGGCGACAGCCGACCATCGTGCCTGCAACATTTCAAAAATATCGTGGAAATTAACTTCCTGTTCTTCCCGGGCCGGGGTTTGTTGATCTTCCTATTGGTTAACACGCTATATGCTATCGTCAGTGCGCAAGGCATTGTTGACCTGTTGCGCGCCTTGCGAGTCCGTGCCCGCTTGAATTGACCCAGATGCTTTTATTAGGGTCCTGTGGTGTTGCATCAACCATTGGAACAACTATACTACTTCAGCCGTGGTTCTCGGGCTAGTCGTTCTCGACTTTGCTTACTGAGCCAGACATTAACCTGAAATCAAAAAATCTTGGACAAGAAAAGTGTGAAAAATGACCTGCATTTGGGTGACGAAACCAGCAAGAAAATAATCACTATTATTTTTAGCCCCACGTTGGCGCCAAACTGTTTACCGTGAAAATGGTAACAACAATTAAATTTGTAAATGGGATTCTAAAAATATATGATATATTCTCAAGCTAGTTTTTAGGACAGTTGATGATTGAAAAGCTAAGTGTAAAGATGAGATACGGGCTAAGACGAAGCAGTAGGCAAACCGAAGGGGCCTGTTGCCCGAGCGCAGAGCGAATCAATGGAGGCCTCGGGGCCGAGGCTTGAGTCGAGATCGAGCTATCGGGGGCGGTCGGGGAAGGGATAACTAGCAAAGGTGCGATTAAGTAAGGCTCTTTATGGCCAATGTATAGTTAGGCGGCGAAGAACAAGTTAAGAAAACCATCAATGCGAGATGGCCTCGGGCCTATAAGAACAAATGACTTAGAAGAAGAGAGAAAGAGAGAGATATTATTGCTTTAGTGGAGAAGTGGAGCAACATCCGTCGTTTGAAAGGAGGGGTGAGTCCCCTTTATATAGGAGGGGAGCCTCGTCTAGAAGTATGTGAGGATTAAGTACAAAATACGGTGATAGGATGGCTTGACATGATGCTATAACATAGGCTCTAGATAGGCCGGGTCTGTCAGAAATAGTTGCGTTCCTAGAGGGCCCCCCCCTCTTGTCCTGACTTCATTCTTCATCTCCTATGGATCGAGCCTCGGCGAGTCCTTAGGTCGGGAACTTGGTCGTGACCTCCTGCCCTCAAAGTCCCGAGGCATGCTTCGGGAATATCTACAGCAGGAAATCAAGTCTTCTGATTTCACCGCGTACAGACATAACAGTTAAAGAAGAAAAGTGCAGAAAGTAAAGCAAGCAGAGTTCCACAGTCTAGCCTTGGCTTTCAGTTGGCTAGACAAAGCAGTGGCACAAGTAGTAGTAGAGAAAGAGAGAGTTTGAATGTGTAAGTGTGTGTTTTGAACTCAGTTGTTCGTTAGAGAAGAGAGGGTAGGGTATTTATAGCTTTGAAAACGATTAGAAAATAAGGTAACAAGTAGATGTTTAACACAAATATGGAAATAATCACAATCAGAATCCCATTAATACAAGTACTTCCCTTTAAACAAGGAATTACTGCTTAACAGATACTAACAGGAATAATTAAGGAAAGAAAATCAATTTAAGGAAGATTGATTTCTGACCATATAAAATCAAATAATCTTAAAAGTTAAGGCTAGCCAGAAAAGCCATGGATCTAACTCAAACGGCCATGGATGGCCGGAAAAAGGCCACGGATAGAAGTTGAGCAAGGCCTGGACTAGATCTCTTCGAGATCTTTCCTTGAATCACGGAAACAGGCAACCAATAGACATAGGAGACCAGTGTACATCTCAAATAGCCATGGGAGTCCATGGATTGAGTGAGAATAGAAGGGGATTAGGGTTAATTTGGGTGGCGCCAGCTAGGGTTTGCAGAGAGAATTGGAGAGGAAGGGGATTCAAGGGCGGCGGGTTGGTAGAAATGAATTAGGTTAAGGGGGTCGTTTGGGTTTATTTTAGGCAGGTGGAATGGTGGCCGTTGATCTGGGAGATCAACGGTCGAGATTAGAGAGGGTAGGTGGGTTGGGATGTAAAATTGGGTGAGGGTCGGAAAAATTCAAATTGGGCTGGGGGAATTGGGGTCTAATTTGGGCTACAATTGAAATACAAAAGGGTTATTTAAATAACTAGTTTTTTCCTTTTTTTAAATTATAAAAATAGTAAATAGTTTATGAAAACTAAATTGAAAGGGCTAAAATGATTTATAACTCATAATTAACAATTTAAAAACACAAGACCCAATTTTATGAATATGAAACCTATTAAATCTTAAAAGGGCTAATATTGTAATTATGTACAATTTAGCTTTAAAAATACTAAATGAAATTGTAAAAAATATATAAAAATTACATTAGCTATACTTTGGCATAAATATAAAATCCAATAGATTAATTATCAAAATAATAATTTTGAAAATAATTATTGGGATTTTATGGATAAAAAAGAAGGAAATAAATCAATTAAAATCTTTAAAAATCATGGAAAAATTATACAACACTTGGACATGCTTATATATGCACATATATGCTATTTTGAAGTTATTTTGCATATTGAAAATATATAGGGAAGAATTGGGTATCAACAACTGCCACTATTTACCCGGAAAGAATGAAAGAGTTGTCGGGTAAAGATATGATGACCAATTTTTTATCGAGAGAAATGGGTTGAAGAGGTTAGGCCGCACTCTGGCTTCTGAGCTGCCTACATATCCCTGGTTTTATAGGAATCAGGCCGTATGTAGTTCAGGTCCATCAGTGGAGTATACCGACGAAGTCATTTTAAGAACGGACGTTATATCTAGGGCTTGGTGAGTAAACGACTTATGGGAATGGATATGGTATAGGGAACTGAAGGGGGACTGCTCCTACTAGGTTGGTCGTTGCTCGCCGTCTTACCTGCAAACAAGCAATACAAGCGCCTATTGTGCATAAATTTACGCATGATGCAAATTCTCATTGGGCCATGAATGATGTCTCTGGACGGTTAGGATGATATCCTTAAATCATGATGTCCTGGGCCATGAAGCGTATGATAAGGGATTCGTAGGCCATGCAACGATATTCTCGAGCTATGAGGATGGTGCCGCCAAACCATGAAGCCTTTGAATAATGATATGCAAGAGATCGAAAGAGATCCTCAAGCCATGACATGGTGTTCTCGGGCTATGAAGATGGTGCCTCCGAACGATGACACCTTTGGATGAGTTGGCGATATTTCAGCCCATGAAATATGCAGTAGTATGATGCAGACAAGACAGAGCTTAGTCTTGCGAATTGAAGGAAAAAGCTTAGCCCGTAAGAAAAGCAAAATAAATAGTGCTTGAGATGGCGCTTAGTGTCGAAGAAAATTGGAGACAGAGCTTAGCCTCGGAAGGCAGAATGATAGCCTTATGCAAGAATGTAGATGGAGACAGCGTTTAGTCTCGGAAGGCAGAATGGTAGCCTTTTGCAGATCGAAAGGCAGAATGGTAGCCTTATGCAAGAATGTAGATGGAGACAACGTTTAGTCTCGGAAGGCAGAACGGTATCCTTATGCATATCGGAAGGCAGAATAGTAGCCTTATGTAATGCAGATGCAGATGGAGGTAGAGCTTAACCTCATAAGGCAGAATAGTAGCCTTATGCAAGAATGCAGATGGAGACAACGTTTAGTATCAGAAGGCAGATTGGTAGCCTTATGCAAGAAATAAAATAACCAGTGGTAGTAGAGTTCTCTTAGCTGATAGCAGATTGTGGCGTCGTGATTATTGGGAGCATTGTGACATACGGAACATCACTGGTGTGTACTGATAGCAGGTTTTGGCAAGTGCAGTGGTTCGAAGAGTCGTATTCTTGAATAATGTTTGTTCTATGGCGTACAGTATGTTTACTGATTTCTCAGTCCTAGTGCCTGCATCTAAAGAAAAATCGTGAGTTTTGTAAGGGGGAAGGTAAGTTCATATCCCCGCTGTCTTTGCTTGACTTGATTGGATTTGAGCTGGTGATATTGTCTGTATTGTTGGGGTAACGTTGCTAAACAAAGCAGTTTCAATAGTAAACATGCATAATTTTGTAAAAGTATAACATAAATGTATAGTTAAAAATAGCTTTTAGATGAACCGACAAATGTGACGTGGTTGGGGACATTGCAACCTCTCTTGCTATGGAATTTTAAAGGACATCCTCAAAATTCTGCCCCAGTTTGATGGGTTTACGTTTCTGACTGTTGCTTACGCGGCGATCAGCTGAAGTTACTTCAGAATTTTGAGGGTCCTCCTCAAAATTCTGCCCCAATTTCCGATTGCGGGGGAAATGAAATTTTTATTGAATTGTGACTGAAGCCATAGGGCTACCTACGTATTCCCTCTTAAACGGGAATCAGGTCAGGCGTAGTTCAATTTACATCCTATAAGGAAAGCATAAAGATTACATATAGTAGCGTTTGACTGCATCAAAATTGATCGGCTTTGTCCATACTTCTCCATCCATTTTTGCAAGTGTGAGGGATACTCCTGTCAAAACCCGATGAACCATGTATGGACCACTGCCATCTTGATACAGAAAATTTTCTTCAACACCAGCTATCATGCTGTGAACTGTCTTGGTTTGACTCTTTTATTGAAGGCTCTGGACATTCTGTTCTGATAGAGTTGACCATGGCAAACTGCATTCATTCTCTTTTTGTCTATAAGGGCTAGTTGCTCATAATGACCTTTTACCCACTCTACGTCATCAAGCTCAGCTTTTTGTATGATCCTTAGGGAGGGAATTTCTACCTCAGCGGGAATGACAACCTCTATACCGTAAACCAGCATATAAGGGGTTGCCCTAGTTGATGTGCGGGCTGTGGTGCGATACCCCAATAGAGCAAATGATAACTTCTCGTGCCACTATTTATTCTTCTCTATCATTTTCCTCAATATCTTCTTGATATTATTGTTGGTGGCTTCTACAGCTCCATTCATCTGGGGCCTGTAGGTTGTGGAATTCTTGTGTCTGATCTTGAAAGTTTCTCACATAGTTTTCATCAAGTAGCTCTTTAGGTTGGAGCCATTATCAGTAATGATTGACTTGTCCTAAACCGACAAACAATGCGGTCGCGAGAAAGTCTGCCACGACTTTCTTAGTTATTACTCTTTAAGATGCTGCTTCGACTCATTTGGTGAAATAGTCGATGGATACTAGGATAAACTTGTGTCCATTGGAAGCGGCAGGCTTGATTGGTCCAATAACGTACATTCCCCAGGCGGCGAACGACCACGGTGAGCTTGTTATGTGAAGCTCGCTTGAAGGTACCTTTATCTTGTCTGCATGTATCTGACAGCGGTGGCATTTTCAAACATACTGGATGCAGTCCATTTCCATAGTCATCCAAAAGTAACCAGCCCGGAGTATCTTCTTTGCTAAGACAAAACCGTTCATATCTGGACCGCAAGTCCCAACAGTAATTTCCTCTAGCAGCTTGGATGCTTCTTTTGCATCAACACATCTTAACAGTCCCAAATCAGGAGTCCTTCTGTACAAGATTCCCCCGCTGTGATAGAATTTGTAGGACAATCACCGAAGTGTGCGTTTTTTAATAGGATTAGCAAGCTCCGGGTACTCTCATTTTCCCAAATATTCCTTATGAAACCAAGGCTTTTCGTCTGCCTCCTCTTCAACATGGGCACAGTAAGCTGACTGACTATGGATCTTAACTGGAATGGGATCAATGAAATTCTTGTCTGGATGTTGTATCATAGATGAAAGGGTAGCCAATACATCGGCAAACTCATTCTGGACTCTAGGAACATGCTGGAATTCCATCTTCGTGAACCTCTTTCTCAATTTCTGGACATGATGCAGATACGGTAGTATCTTGGAGTTCTTGGTTTCCCATTATTCTCTTACCTGATGTATAAGTAAATTTGAATCTCCAATCATTAGCAACACTTAAACATTCATGTCAATGTCCATTTTGAGTCCTAAGATGCAGGCTTCATACTCGACCATATTCTTGGTGCACGGGAACCTATGTTTGGCAGACAACGAATAATGCTGGCCAGTTTTTGATACTAGGACTGCTCTTATGCCAACTCATTTGAAGTTTGCCGCTCCATAGAAGAACATTCTCTAATCGTCAAAGGATTTTGCAATGTCTTCTCTTATGAATGATACATCTTCATCACGAAAATACGTTTTTAGGGGTTCGTATTCTCCATCCACGGGGTTTTCGCAAGATGGTCTGCTAGTGTATTTCCCTTGACCGATTTCTAAGTTACGCAGACAATGTCGAACTCACTCAATAGGATTTACCACTTGGCCAGCTTGCTTTTCCCCGAGACCCCAAGGGTGGGAGGCCGCGATCGAGTGCTTAGCCTCAGGGCTCGATGAAGTCCGGATCGAAGGAAGCAAGGTCCGAGGTCGGATAAAAGAAGAAGTCTCCTAGGCACATGGTTACACCTGATAGGTCCGGCTTATCTAGAGCCTACTATGAGGTCTTGCATCAAGCCGTCCCATCTATGTACTCTTGCAATTAACACACTTGTACTATATCGAGTCCCCTCGACTATATAAGGGGGACTCGCTTTACCTTGTAGGGGACTGATGTTGCTCCACTTCTCCACAAATGCAATAATATATCCCTCTCCCTTTCTTCTAAGTTATCCGTCTTAATTGACCTCGAGGTCGCCTTAGCGTTTTATTAGTTCATTGCTTGTTCTTCGTCATTTTGATCAGTATTGATAGTATAAAGCTTGGCTCAACTGTAAGTTCATTTGTTATCCCCTCCCCGACTACCATCGACTGTTCGAGACAGTCTCGAGGCTTAGCTCCGAAGCATCCACTGGTTGGCTTTGCGCCCGGGGAACATCCCCTTACTGGTTCAATTATTGTTTTGGTTAACTCGATATCTATCACTTTACTTCACGATTTAGCACTAATCACCCTCACAATCTAGCTCGGGAATAGATCACATATTTTTAGAATCCCATTTACAAATCTAATTGTTGTTACCATTTTCACGGTAAACAGTTTGGTGCCGACCGTGGGGATAAAAATAATAGTGATTATTTTCTTGATAGTTTCGTCACTTGAACGCACGATATCTTTCACACTTTTTCTTGCCCAAGATCTATTGATTTCAGGTCAAGGATCAGCTTGATAAGAGAAATTGAGGATGATAACCCCCAAAAAATCACAAAGAGAACAGTATGGTCATTCTAACGGCTGGCGCGACACCGTAAGGCCTTGATAATGCATCTAGATCAGTTCGAACAGATGCGGGTTTTCACGCTGCGTAGCAGGTCAACAATGTCTCACGCACCGATGGTGGTACGCACCACGTCGACTAATAGAAAGCCCAAAAGATCCCTTCCCGGGTAGAACGGGAGGTTAACCTTCGTATTATTTTTATAATGTTGCAGGAACGACATTTGGCTATCACTCAGCTACAGAACCGCCCGGAGACTCTAAGCGCGACAACACCCAAAATACCCCTCATATCGAGACAGTACCAGAAATATCGGGGAACGATGAATCGACAACCTATCCTGCAGCGGTAAGGATGCTGGAAGACCTTGTCGCAAAGATCAAATCATGCTCGTGGAAATTCTTACGGCAACCGTCTCCCAGAGGTACGATCCCGGGACTCACTTCGCGAAAGTTGGAAGCAACGAAATCCCCCAGGAGTGGCAGGACCTCAAGTCCTCACGGGCGCATCACCACATACGCATGACTATCCGGGAACAGCGACCTTCGAGATAGAGAACTCGGGCCCGTTCTGATAAGGAAATTTGAAGAAATTCCTTCTGAAAAAATCATGACACAGCGCCACAGTTCGGCACCTGATCTCGAGGACCTGCTCACCGTACTAGCACAGTCCGTGGACGTGCAAGCCGATGCTATCAAGGCAATGCCAAAAGGGCCCGATCCACCAAAGGCCGGAAGAAGAATAAATGAAGTTCGCAGGAGGTCGCACCCCGCTCCCCGACAGGACAAATGAGACCTCTCCTAGTCTTGAATAGTTGGGCGGCACATGCCTTCGCCCAAAGCCTGAAGAAAGCATACCCGGCGACTCCAGACATATTCAAGCAAAGCCTAGTCAAATATACGGTCAAGGCTTGGCCGGATGCCAGCAACCGACACTGAACCCAAATCACAGCCCGAAGACAATGCCCTCGAGGAACCTCCAATGGTACCGGGTTCAACAAGACACAGCCGGCAAGGAAACCTTGCCCGATAGAGCCCGACTTCAACATTACAATTCCAAGCATAGTGATCACCATAAGCAAAGCCAGGGACAACAAGTGGCTCAGACCTACTAAACCGGAACCCCTTCGGGGAAACCGTGGCCCGCCTCGAGAATCACGAGCTTCTCGAGGTCACAAACCCAAAAGGGTAACAATTACGCCATTCATCAAAGGTCTCCACAAAGTGTCACCAAACGGGCAAACCCGGATCCATCTCCACGGACGAAAGGAGATCGGACAAAATAGAGCCGGCGAGTCGCGGCACATCGTCATAGCCGTAAAAGGACAACGACATCCCGCGAAGATCCATAGAATGTAGAGTGCAAGCGCCCATCGCCAGAAAGGGACGGTCCCGTAATGTGCTCCCAAAGGACACCCCCTCGCTTGAGGAAAAGGACGCCGAGATTCTACCTCGGCATCGCGTTAACATATTGGTAATCTCCTCTTTCATTCGACTCATTTCAAATAAAACATGCATTTGTGAGTACAGGTGGTTCGACCAAACTATACTGACAATGTTGGGCCAAAGTCAATAGGTTAATCTGGACCAACGTTGCTCTCAGACCGGATCTCCGATAGATTCCCGACGATGATTGCCACATGTTTACCATAAAAATGGTAACAACAATTAAATTTGTAAATGGGATTCTAAAAATATGTGATCTATTCCCGAGCTAGTTTTGGAGGGTGGTTAGTGCTAAAACATGAAGTAAAGTGATAAATATTGAGTTAACTAAAACAATAATCGAAATAGTAAGGGGATGTTTCTCGGGCGCGGAGCCGGCCAGTGGATACCTCGAAGCCGAGCCTTGAGCCTATCTCGGGCTTATCGAGGGTAGTCGGGGAGGGGATAACAAATGAACATACAGTTGAGCTAAGCTTTATACTATCAATACTGAGCAAAATGTTGAAGAACAAGCATTGGACTAATAAAACGCTTTAGGTGACCTCGAGGTCAATCAAGCTGGATAACTTAGAAGAAAGAGAGAGAGAGATATTAATGCATTTGTGTAGAAGTGGAGCAACATCAGTCCCCTAGAAGGTGGGGCGAGTCCCCCTTATATAGGCGAGGGGACTCGTCATAGTACAAGTGTGTTAATTGCAAGAGTACAGAGATGGGACGGCTTGATACAAGACCTCATAGTAGGCTCTAGATAGGCCGAACCTGTCAGGTGTAGCCATGTGCCTAGGAGACTTCTTCTTTTATCCTACCTCGGACCTTTCTTCCTTCGAGCTGGACTTCATCAAGCCCTGAGGATAAGCACTCGGTCGCGGCCTCCCACTCTCGGGGTCTCGGGGAAAAGCCTTCGAAGCGTCTTGAAAACAAAAAATCAAGTCTTCTGATTTTGCCGCGTACCGATAGTCTCCGCATTTCCCATGACGAAGTGATGGGAAATTATTCTGACACTCGACTTCTCGATCTCCATTTGATGACATTATGCTGGCAATTTGGATCAAGGCACGATCTTTTGTAACGGACGACGTATCTAATAGATCCCTGCTCGATCCTTTGTCGTTTCTTCTTCTCAAGACACTGCCACCAATTTGTTTATTCAAAGAAGCAATAAGTGCACCCGTCGGTCAATCTTCCAGAGCATCAATGAACGTGTTGTTTTTCTCCTATAAATGAGGGCGTTTCGTGTCATTGCTTCCTCTATCTCCGTACTTCCGTTGGCATGCTTTGCTTTTTCCTTCCTATCATCTTCTTTTACCTTTGATTACCAATATGGAAGCCCTCTATCTCAAGGCTTCTTGGAGAAGTTCTCTCGGGCCACGTCGAGGCCATCTGTTGAGGCCTCCCTTTGTTAGACATAAACACACTATCCCAATACTCTTGTGGTCATCGACACGTTGGCTACTGCTACTGTTGGCCTAAGATGGTGATGGATGGAGAGTTGATTTCACCTTTGCGTAGGAGGCCGTTCGGACTATGCACCGCTGCTCACTCTGCTACTTAGGCCTGGTATGGCACTTATCCCTTAGGGATCTTACTCCCCCAAGGGATAAAGTAGCACCACCGGCTGTCGAGGCAGGGGCTCGTCGGGTTTTCACCTTTGACCTTGGCAGGCCATATCTCTTTTCTCTGTCTCCTCTGCGTCCCTTCCTTTTCCTCTTCTTCATCTTCTCCGGCGAGGACCCCTCGGAAGATCAAGCTGGGAACCTATGGGAGGTGGAGATCGAATGAGTCACCCTCAAGCATATGTACTTCGAGGGTGAGGTGCTCGGGGATGCTGATATCGGAGATAAACAAACTAGGGTGGACTGAGCGCCCGGGTTTCATCATATGTACATCCTCTCGTTCCTCTACTTTGGGTGTAGACTCTTGTTGGACTTTGCATTTTGTGTGTAATGACCCTTCGAGGGCTTTGTAATCGAACGTCGTGACCCCTCGGGGGCTATTGTACCCGAATATTTCATAAATGAGAAATGAACTTTGTTGATCTCTTCTTTCGAATTTGCTCTGTTTTTGTATGCCTTTATGCCCTTCGAGGCTCTTCGAATGTATCTTTTTGTGTTGGTGATCGCTGATATTTAACTTGGGCGTAAGTGTTCGCCCTGATTTCTTGCCAATCGACGTGGGTCCGTTTCAGCCCCATTGTCATCTTTCGGGACAACTCTTGGTTGGTCCGAAGGACCGGTTCTATAAGAGGTTCCCGAGTTATTCAGAGATCGCGTGATGAATTACGAGATTTCCGGGTATACTGCCCCAGATGTGGGTCATCTTCGGGTACCTAGGGGTCCCTATTAGTTCTGATGTATATGGCCTCCCCGGACCATATAAGATAGACTTCTACTGAGGAGCTTGCGTGTAGTTGGTCGCTTCTTCAGGCTTTTGTGTAGCTTTCGTGATCGGAGCTTCCTGCATTTACTCTTACCCTTTAAAGAGAGTGATTTGTGGGATCAGTTGCTTGCTTCACACTAAGTGCCGATCGTCGAGAGCTCATCGAGGCTCGAACTCTTTAGGCTAGGGTTTCCTATCGGAGAGTGTTGCTCCGAGCATGGATATGGTGCGAACGACTCTTCGAATCATGACTCTTTGAATTATGACTCACCCTGGTCTTCAACTGATTGACAAGGCTCTTCCTCGATCCTTTTGCCATACTTCGGATTGATGGAGGACAGACCAGATAAGGTCGAGCTATCGGGGCCTGCTGGTTTGTTTGGAGATCACGCGTCTAATCTCGGGCCCTCCGGGAATGCTACCCTAGATGAAGGTCATGTTCGGGCACCCCGGTGGGTTCTGCTGATTTTGATGTAGATAAGTCTTTCAAAGAGTGTAAGGTTGTTTTCCGTTTGAGGAATTTGCCTATGTTTGGGCACTTCTTTCGGGCCCTCGTGGAACTTTGGCGATTGGTGCTTCCGGGATTTTACACCTCTGGAGAGGGGATCGCGAGCACGGGTGCTCGCCTTGCGTCATGGTACCGATGCTTTGGAGCTTATCGTGACCCTGTTTCCTGGGGCCGGGGTTCAAAGAGTGAAATGCTGCTTCGAGCGTAGAGATAATTTGCGCGGTCCCTCGAGCTTTGTCATCTGTTTGAGGATGTTCCCTGGGTCGGGTATTAATCCGTCCATCTGTGTCGAGGTTGTGGGCCTCCCGGGGCTTGCCTCGGATGGGTGAATCATCGCTGTTTTTTGTAGATATGTGGAGCGGTCCCGGCTTTTCCGGAAGGCTCTACTATATTCACATAGTCGCTTTCCCGTTTCTGTACAGGGGAATGCATATTTCTAGGTGCGAAAGTATTGGTGCGTACCTTTGCTTTATTTTGTCAGTTTTGCCATAGTCATGGCGACCACCTCGGAACCGAT
Source organism: Nicotiana tabacum (assembly GCF_000715075.1). Classification (NCBI taxonomy): domain Eukaryota; kingdom Viridiplantae; phylum Streptophyta; class Magnoliopsida; order Solanales; family Solanaceae; genus Nicotiana; species Nicotiana tabacum. The sequence goes on along the minus strand of NC_134097.1, from coordinate 117,106,354 downwards.
ATGGCAAAGGGCGGAGAATGTTGTTCCCAAGCGTTGGGGAGTCGAATGATTTTCCTCTGGAGACGGCGTCCTTGATAAAAGAGGGAAACTTGGAGATGGTGAGGCAATACTGCAGGTGGGGTGAAAGGGTGACACTATGGGTGTTTTCCCCTTGTAAAGGCGTCGCAGATTCTGCCGATGGGTTTTTGAATGTGCACCTATACCCCTTTGCATTCGGCCCCCCTAATAGGGTTGTGCTTGACTTTTGTTTGAAGTATCGGGTTATTCTGGCGCAGATTCACCCGTCGTTTTGGCAAACGGTGCTAATGATGAGATTCTTTGTGGAGAAAGCCGGGCTCGAGTTCATGCTTAATCATCTCATCACGCTATATCGGCCCTTTCATCATCGAGGCCTGCTAACACTGAGGGGTCGTTCACCCATTCCCTTTGTTGTCGATGATGAGGAGGGCGGAGATCGAGAGTGGGCCAGTTAGTTCATCCGAGTCTGGACAACCGATATCATCCCTATGGAGTTCCTGCCATTCCCCGAGGGGTGGAATCACGCACGTAAGTGAGGCATTTTGTTGCTATTTCAGATTTTGCTCATGGCGAAAATCAGCCAAATAAAAATGCCATTTCTCTTGTTGCAGCAACTTCGTAGACGCCAGACCAAGTCCATGATCTTCCTAGCTGGGTACGGATCATCTTGCGATGAATGCAGGTGGCGAGCTATGCCTTGCATCAAGTGTGGAGAAGAACATCGAGGTACGTGCATATGTTGCCTTTCTCCTGCTAGCGTATACTCAAGGTAACATTTTCCCATCTCATTTGTGCTGGATTCACTATTTGTACATATCGGGTGGTTCCTTGGGGCGAGGCATCGCTTTTCCAGAGAGGAGATGGAGTCATCGGCCCCTAGGCCGAGATATGGCAGTAACAAGAGGGATTGGAGCCCGCAATGCAAGGGAGCCTTTAGTGGGGCTGGCCGGGCTCATATTCATGAGGACAAGACGTCACCCTAGTCGGCTGTTCCCGGAGCGCCTGTTCCTTGGCAAACGACTCCCTTGGGCGAGCGTATTATGCCCAGGGCTGGCTCTTTCAGGGTTGCTGGGGCAGGACTAACCGGAGCATGTTCTGATCTGGAGGAAATCCGCCATCTTCACTTTGTGGTAAGTTTGTGCATAGTTTTCCCGTATCCCGCATCTTCCTATTCTCATAGAATCTTTCTTGTGCATGCCTGTGACAGGCTTAAATCCAAGTTGTTTCGTCAAAAGGCCAAATTTCAGAGGGTTCAGGATGAGGGAGAATCCCTTAGGCTTCTTTGCAAGGAGAAGGAAATTGAGTTGCAGTATTGGCGATATGAGGCGTATCGGAGCTCAAACTATGAGAGCTATCTAACGGAGTAGGTAACTTCCTGTAGTTCGTTTCTTGCTTCTTTCTAATTTTAAGGCTAATTTCTTCTTGCCATATCAGTTGCAGAAAAAGGCAGAGGCCTTCAAGTACCTTAAGGGCAAGGTGAACCGCGTCAGGGCCGCTTGTGAGGAGATAAGAGCTCAAGTGCAGACTCAAGCCTTAGAGGAAATGAGTGCTTCGGCTAGGATCCTTGTCCTTGAGGTTCAACTCAGCTTGACCCATGATAATGCCAAAGTTCAGGCGGATATGATCGAGAGACCTGAGTCTGATCTCTCGAAGATCAGGGCTGAGATAACCGAGGCTCGGGTGGAAGCGGCATTAAGCCAAACCAGGGCTGATCGTGAGATGGAGATTTCCATAAAGGAAGTTGCCGATGCTCAATCGAAGTTTACGCGAGCCCTTGATCGTGAGAAGATGATCAAGGAATATGTTCGCCGCCGATCCCGGAGAGAGGTATTCGAGAAGGTTGGAGCGAGGGTCTTTATTATATCCTAGGAATTGGCTCAAGCAAAGGCGGATGAGGGTGACGCTCGGTCACTCCTTGTGGATATTGCAGAGGGCGACCTTTGCGAGATGTGGCCCTTTGGTGCAAAATGTAGGCTCCATTGATTGGCAACTCTATTTTCGGTGCGCGCTGGGCGTGCCTGTAGGTGGAGAATGTTTTTTATTGCATGTAATATAAGAAGAATTTTTAAAACTTTTATCCCTTTTGTACCTTTTTTCTGTTGTTCCTCTCGATTGTGTAGACCGGCTTCGGAACTAGTACTTGAGTTATGCTATGGCTCGAAGCAATTTTGTGGGCGCGTGGTCTGGAGATTTGTCTTGACCATCGATAACATCATTTGGGCTGTGCCTTTTGGCATATCGTGATTGAATTGACCTCGGGTTCAGCCTCCGAGTTAGGATCCAACTTGAGCTTAATATACCTTTGAGCCCGTTCGGGCTAGCGATAATGGTCCTTATTTTCTGCCATTGAGTGTTTGGCGATTTTCCTGGTCCAGTCTCTGAGTCACATTGCGATTCGAGTTGCAAACGACCCTTAGTCTTTCCGGAGATTCTGGGTGGCGATAGTAGTATCGATGTCAAACCCTTGGGCGTGTTATAATATTTGGGTCCAGTCTTCAAGTCATATTGCGACTCGAGCTATAATCGACCTTCGAGTCCTTTCCGACCAGCGACGGTGGCCTTTCTGTTTCTTGGTCGTTGATACCTTTTAGTATGAGGCTCGGAGGCTTTGCTTAGTTAACTATTTTGGATCCGGTCTCCGAATCGAGTTACGATCCGAGATCACTTTAATACTCAAGTTGTCAATTTTAGAGCTAGCGACAATGGCTCTTATGCTATTTGGTTATAGAGACCTTTCGATGTGAGGCCCGAAGGCATGATTAGCCGGCGACAATGGCACTTACGTTGTTTGGTCGTAGAGACCTTTTGATATGAGGCCCGGAGGCTCTCTGTATGTTTTATTTCCTCCCGTTAAGGTCTTACTGAATATGTTTGCCTGACCCGTCGTCGGTTCTGAAAGAACCTTGATTTCAAGTCGTAGTCGGCGATGTTTTGAGCACCTCGTAAGGTTCATAGACAACAGGTCGGGACTCATTTTTTTGCCTGTTGAGGGAAGCCTGTTTTTAACTGGTTCTTACCGAAGTCGATTAGGAGGATTTTTTAGCAACAGTCGGGCATCCCCGAGTCACATTTTTGGGTTGTAGCTGCTGTTTTGACCGGAGTCATGTGCGTTTGGCCGGGGCCATTTTTGATCCCGAGAAGTAGTTTTAGGCATCTATGCCGAGGGTATGCCCTTTAGGGATTCTTACAAATGCAATGTATAGCCTAAACTCTGGGATTTTTTCATGCATGTTGAGGTCTTACAGTTTTTCTTGCATGTTGAGGTCTTATAGTGTATGGAGAATAGACCTGGTTGTGCCGAGGCTGCCCGTTAGGGTCTTACAATTTTGGATTTTCCAGTACATGGCAATTGGAGATGATTTACCAAAACACCTAGTTTCGCTCAAGCTTGAAGACAGCTTTTTGTGAACCCGGAGTTGCATTTGCGAGGGCTTTATGAGCCCGAGATTCTGACCCCGAGGTAGGGCAAATGCTGAAGTGTTTTAAGTCTCCGAGTGTCTTGAGACGTATTCGATGGAGAGGTTTCCCGCTGTGGAAAAGCTGAAATAGTCTTCTTCGAAGCATGAAGTGCTTAAAAAATATTCTTTATTGCTTGGCAAAATTATAAGTCATAAATACATGTTGTCCTATTGCTGTGAGTTTGGTCCTCACGGGTGCGACTTCCGCGATTATCCAATGTGCTTGTATGATTCCATATTGGAAATTTTTAGGATAGAGGATAGAGATCTCGTTGGGTCCCTTCCCCGGGGCTGTGTAGTCTGCTAATAATCTTGTTGGCGGAACCTTTTTCCTATTAAAAACCCGATCGAGGAAAGAATGCCCGGCGGGCCCTATGGTGGCCGCGGATCCTCGAGCGGGATCCAGAACTATTGAATGCCTAAGTTGTATACCTGCGTAAAAGTTTGAAAAATATAAAAACATAAATAAAAAAAGGAAATGATAAAGGAGGTGGGGTAGTTCTTCCTTTCCGCGAGGTGCAGAGGCAGCGTTCTGGGGAGTAAGCCCCGATGTAGTCGTCTTCCCCGTTCGGCCAAGCCTGACTGAGGATGTGATTATCCTTACCCTTTGACCTCACACGAGGGTAATGCCAGCCATGGGCATAAGGTGATGGATCCCTTCTTGTCTCTCGTAGCTAGGTGCTTTAGCCCCGCGTTTGTCGTGAGGTTTTATACCTTTGGGAGAGCAGGGTCGGGGTCACGCCCTGGGTGATGTATTCGTCGTTGTCTGTACAAAGTGCCTGCGCCCTGTGCGCTCGACGTATCATCCTGAGCTCGGGCGGGCCGCGCAAGGGGGTTGATTTGGTTGTTGTGGGATGATACGTCAAGCCCGAGCTAAGGATGATACGTCGAGCGCACCGGGCGCATGCACTTTGTACAAACAACGACGAATATATCGCTCGGGGCGCGACACCGACCCTGCTCCGCCAAAGGTATAAAACCCTGCAACAAATGTGGGGCTAAAAGCATCTAGCTATGAGTGACAAGAAATTATCCATCAACTTATTCCCGTGGCTGGCATCACCCCCGAATGAGGTCAAAGGGTAAGGATAATCACATCCTCGGTCATGCTTGGCCGGACAAGGAAGACGACTGCAGAGGGGCTTACCCCCCGGAACGCCGCCTCTGCACCTCATAGAAAGGAAGAACTACCCCGCCTCCTTTATCATTTCCTTTCTTTTCTTATTTCTAATCTATGCGCAGGCAGCCAGCTGGGGCATTCAGTAGCTCTAGATCCTGCTGGAGGATCCGCGGCCACCACGGGGCCCGTCGGGCATTCTTTCCTCGATCGGGTTTGTAATAGGGAAAAGGTTCTGCCAACAAGATTATTAGCAGAACTACGCATCCCTGGGAAGGGGACCCGACGTGATCGCAATCCTCTCTTCTAAAATTATCCAATATGGAATCATGCAAGCACATCGAAAAATCGGGGAAGTCGCACCTGTGAGGACCAAACTCATAGAAACATGATAACATGTATTTACAGCTTATATTTTTGCCAAGCAATAAAGAATATTTTTTAAGCACTCCATGCTTCGAAGAAGACTATTTCGTCTTATCCACCGCAAGAAACCTCTCCATCGAATACGTCCCGAAATACTGGGAGACTTAAAACGATTCAACATCTACCCTACCTCGGGGTCAGAATTCCAGGCTTATAAGACCCTCGCAAATACAACTCTAGGTTCACAAAAAACTGTCTTCAAGCTTGAGCGGAACTTGGTGTTTCGGAAAATCATCTCCAATCGCCATGTACTGGAAAATTCGAAATTGTAAAACCCTAACGGGCAGCCTCGGCACAACCAGATCTATTCTCCATACACTGTAAGAACTCAACAGGCATGGCACACTATAAGACCTCAACAGACATGGCACACTGTAAGACCTCAACAGGTATGGCAAACTGTAAGACCTCAACAGGCATGAAAAATCCCCCAGTTTAGGCTATACGTCGTATTTGTAAGAATCACTAAAGGGCATACCCTCAGTGTAGACGCCTAAAACTACTTCTTGGGATCAGAAATGGCCCCGGCCAAACACACATGACTCCGGTCATAATGGCTGCTACAGCCCAGAAACGCGACTCAAGGACGCCCGACAGTCACTAAAAATCCTCTGAATCTACTTCAGAAAGAACCAGTTAAAAATATGCTTCCCTCAATAGGCAAAAAACACGAGTCCCGACCACGTCAGCTCCAAAATTGCAAAAGCATCGATCTACTCGACCTATAAGCTATGAACCTTACGAGATGCTCAAAACATCGCCAATTAGGACTTGAAATCGAGGTTCTTTTAGAATCGACGACGGGTCAGGCAAACATATTCAATAAGACCTTAACGAGAGGAAACAAAGCCTACAAAGAGCCTCCGGGCCTCATATCAAAAGGTCTCTACGACCAAACAGCGTAAGTGTCATTGTCGCCGGCTAAGCATGCCTCCGGGCCTCACATCAAAACGTCTCTACCAAATAGCGTAAGTGCCATTGTCGCCAGCTTGAAAATTGACAACTTGAGGATAAAAGTGAGCTAGAATCATAACCCGATTCAGAGACCGGATCCAAAATAGTTAACTAAGCAAAGCCTCCGGGCCTCGTACTAAAAGGTCTCAACGACCAAGCAACAGAAAAGCCACCGTCGCTAGCCAAAAAAGATTTGAAGGTCAACTACAACTCGAGTCGCAACGCGACTCAGAGACTGGACCCAAAAATTATAACACGCCCAAGGGCGTGAAATCGATACTACTATCGCCAATCGGAATCTCCAGAAAGATTAAGGGTCGATTACAGCTCGAATCGTAACGCGACTCGGAGACTGGACCCAGAAATTTGCCAAACGCCCAAGGGCAGCAAATAAAAGCCATTATAGCCAGCCCAAACGGGCTCAAAGGTATATTAAGCACAAGTCGAATCCCGACTTGGAGGCTGAACCCGAGGACAATTCAATCGCGATACGCCTAAAATCACGGCCCAAACGACGCTATCGACGGTTAAGACAAATCTCTAGGCCGTGCTCCCACAAAATCTCTTCGGCCCGTGAGCACAAAAGGTCATCATCCTCTGCCCATACAGACGGGAAAGAGCCGGAAGGCCGATCTAAGTTCGAGCCACAGCATAACTCGCTGAATAGTTCCGAAGTCAGTCTACACAATCGAGAGCAACAACAGAAAAAGGTACAAAAGGGATAAAAGCTATAAAAATTCTTCTTATATTACATTTAAGAAAAAACATTATCCACATACATGAACTCCCAGCGTGTGCCGAAAATAGAGTTGCAAAACAATGGAGCCTACATTTTGCACCAAAGGGCCACAGCTTGCCAAGGTCGCCCTCTGCAACGTCCACAAGGAGTGACCGAGCGTCACCCTTATCCTCCCTTGCTCGAGCCAATTCCTCCGAGAGAATGAAGCCCCTCACTCCAACTTCCTCAAATACCTCTCTCCGGGATCGGCAGCGAACATATTCCTCGATCCTTTTCTCACGATCAAGGGCTCGCCTCAACTCAGATTGAGCATCGGCAGCTTTCTTTATGCAAATCTCCATCTCATGATCAACCCTAGTTTGGCTCAATGCCACTTTCGCCCGGGCCTCGGTTATCTCGGCCCTAACCTTAGAGAGATCAGACTCAAGTCTCTCGATCATATCCTCCTGAACCTTGGCAATATCACGGGTCAAGCTGAGTTGAACCTCAAGGACATGGATCCTAGCCGAAGCACTCATTTCCTCTAAGGCTTGAGTCTGCACTTGAGCTCTTATCTCCTCGCAAGCGGCCCTGATGCGGTTCACCTTGCCCTTAAGGTACTCGAAGGCCTCTGCCTTTTTCTGCAACTGATATGGCAAGAAGAAATTAACTTTAAAATTAGAAAGAAGCAAGAAACGAACTATAGGAAGTTACCCGCTCCATCAGATAGCTCTCGTAGTTTAAGCTCCGATACGACTCATATCGCCAATACTGCAACTCAATTTCCTTCTCCTTGCAAAGAAGCCTAAGGGATTCTCCCACATCCAGAACCCTCTGAAATTTGGCCTTTTGACGAAACAGCTCGGATTTAAGCTTGTCACAGACCTGCGCAGGAAAGATTCTATGAGAAGAGGAAGATGTAAGATACGGGAAAACTATGCACAAACTCACTGCAAAGTGAAGACGGTGGATTTACTCTAGATCAAAACATGCTCCGGTTAGTCATGCCCTAGTAGCCCCGAAAGAGTCGGCCCCGGGCATAACGTGCTCGCCTAAGGGAACCGTTTGCCGAGGAACAGGTGCTTCAGGAATAGCCGACTAGGGCGATGCCCCGTCCTTAGTAATACGAGCCCGGCTAGCACCACTAAAGGCTCCCTCGCATTGTGGGCTTCGGTCCCTCTTGTTACTGCCATCTCTCGACCGAGAGGCCGACGACTCCATCTCCTCTCCGGAAAAGCGATGCCTTACCCCAAGGAATCGCCCAATATCTACAAACAGCGAATCCAATACAAATGATATGGGAAAATGTTACCTCGAGTATATGCCAGCAGGAGAAAGGCAGCATACGCACGTACCTTGATGTTCTGCTCTCCACTTGACGCAAGGCATAGCTCGCCACCTGCGTTCGTCGCAAGATGAATGGGTCACCAACCTCCGTACCCAGCCAGGAAGATCATGGACTTGGCCTGGCATCCACAAAGTTGCTGCAACAAGAGAAATGACATTGTTAATTGGTCGATTTTTTCCAGGAGCAAAATCTGAAAGAGCGACAAAATGCCTCACTTACGTGCGTGATTCCACCCCTCGGGGAATGGCAGGAACTCCACAGGGATAATATCGGTCATCTTTACTCAAATGAACCAACTGGCCCACTCTCGATCTCCGCCCTCCTCATCATTAGAAACAAAGGGCGTGGGCGAACGACCCCTCAGGGTTAGTAGGCCTCGATAATGAAAGGGCCGATATAGCCTGATGAGATGATCAAGCGTGAACTCGAGCCTAACTTTCTCCTCGAAGAATCTCATCATCAGCACCATTCACCAAAACAAAGGGTGAATCTGCGCCAGAGTAACCCGATACTTCAAACAAAAGTCAAGCACAATCCTATCAGGGGGGACGAATACAAAGGGGTATAGGTGCATATTCAAAAACCCATCGCCAGAATCCGCAACGCCTTGACCTGGGGAAAGCACCCACAGTGTCACCCTTTCGCCCCACCTGCAGTATCCCCTAACCATCTCCAAGTGTCCCTCTTTTATCAAAGACGCCATCTCCAGATCAAAATCATTCGACTCCCCAATGTCGGGAACAACATTCTCCTCCCTTCGCCATATCGGTTTTGAGGTGGTCGCCATGACTATGGCAGAACTAACAAAATAAAGCAAAGGTACGCACCAATACTATCGCGCCTAGAAATATGCAGTCCCCTATACAGAAATGGGAAAACGACTATGTGAAAATAGTAGAGCCTTTTGGAAAATCCGGGGCCGCTCCACATATATACAAAAAGCAGCGACGATTCACCCATTCGAGGCAAGCCCCGGGAGGCCCACGACCTCGACACAAATCGACGGATTCATACTCGACCCAGGGAATATCCTCCAACAAACCACAAAGCTTGAGGGACCGTGCGAATTATCTCCACGCTCGAAGTAGCATTTCGCACTTGGAGCCCCAACCCCAGGAAAGAGGGTCACGATAAGCTCCAAAGCACAGATACCAAGACGCAAGGCGAGCGCCCGGGCTCGCGATCCCCTCTCTAGAGGAGTAAAATCCCGGAAACCCCGATCGCCAAAGCTCCACGAGGTCCCAAAGGATGTGCCCAAACATAGGCAAATTCCTCAAACAAAAAACAACCTTACACTCTTTGAAAGAGTTATCTGCATCAAAATCAGCAGAACCCACCGGGGCGCCCAAAGATGACCTTCATCCAGGGTAGCATTCCCGGAGGTCCCGGGATTCGACGCGTGATCTCCAAACAAATCAGCAGGCCCTGATAGCTCGACCTTATCCGGTTGGTCCTCCATCAATCCGAAGTACAACAAAAGGATTGGGGAAGATCCTTGTAAATCAGCTGAAGACCCGGGCGAGTCATAATTCAAAAAGTCATTATTAGAAGAGTTGTTCGCACCATATCCATGCTCGGAGTAGCACTCTCTGACAGGAAACCCCAGCCTAAAGAGGTTGAGCCTCGATGAGCTCTCGACAATCAGCACTTAGTGCGAAGCAAGCAACTGATCCTACAAATCATTCTCTGTAAAGGGGAAGAGTAAATGCAGGAAGTTCCGATCGCAAAAGCTACACCAAGGCCCGAAGAAGCAACCAACTACACGCAAGCTCCTCAGCAGAAGTCTATCTTATATGGTCTGGGGAGGCCATATACATCAGAACTAATAGGGACCCCTGGGTACCCCAAGATGACCCACATCTGGGGCAGTATACCTGAAAACCTCAGAATTCATAACTCGATCTCCAAATAACTCGGGAAACTCTTATAGCACTGGTCCTTTGGTCCGACCCAGAGTTGTCCCAAAAGATGACAATGGGGTCGAAACAGACCCACGTCGATCGGCAAGAAATCAGGGCGAAAACTTACGTCCAAGTTAAATATCAGCGATCAGCAACACAAAAAGATACATTCGAAGAGCCTTGAAGGGCATAAAGGCATATAAAAATAGAGCAAATTCGAAAGAAGAGATCAACAAAGTTCATTTTTCGTTTATGAAATATTAGGGTACAATAGCCCCCGAAGGGTTACGGCGTTCGATTACAAAGACCCCGGAGGGTCACTACACACAAAATGCAAAGGCCTACAAGATTCTATGCCCAAAGCAGAGGAACGGGAGGATGTACATATGATGAAACCCGGGTGCCCGGTCTGCCCTAGTAGGTTCAGCTCCGGTATCAACATCCCCGATCACCTCACCCTCGAAGCACATATGCTTGAGGGTGACTCCTTTGATCTCCACCTCCTATAGGTTCCCAGCTCGATCTCCCGAAGGGTCCTCACCGGAGAAGATAAAGAAGAGGAAAAGGAAGGGGCACAGAGGAGGCAGAGAAAAGAGACATGGCCTGCCAAAGTCAAAGGTGAAAACCCGATGAGCCCCTGCCTCGACAGCCGGTGGTGCCACTTTATCCCTTGTGGGAGAAATAGCCCTAAGGAATGAAGTGCCACACCAGGTCTAAGAAGCAGAGTGAGCAGCGGTGCATAGTCCGAACGGCCTCCTACGCAAAGGTGAAATCAACTCTCCATCCATCACCATCTCAGGCCAACTATAGCAGCAGCCAACGTGCCGACGACCACAGTAGTATCGGGACAACATTTTTATGTCCAACAAAGGAAGGCCTCGACAGATGGCCTCGATTCGGCCCGAGAGAACTCCTCCAAGCAGCCTTGAGATAGAGGGCTTCCATCATAGTAATCAAAGGTAAAAGAAGATGATGGGAAGGAATAAGCAAAGCCTGCCAACGGAAGTACGGTGATAGAGGAAGCAATGCCATGAAACGCCCTTATTTATAGGAGAAAAACAACATGGTCATCGATGCTCTGGAAGATGGACCGACGGGTGAACTTATTGCTTCTTGGAAGCAAGAATCAGGGAGTGCAATTAATGAGGTCCAAAAACACGAGCCCGTGGATGTCCAATCACCGCAAAGCTTACGCTAGGGGTCGCATCATCGATGTGGCATCGCCGAAAGAAGCTCGAGGAGTCAAGTGTCAGAATCATTTCCCATCACATTGTTATGGGAAATGTGAAGACTATCTGTACGCGGAAAAATCAGAAGACTTGATTTTTTGCTATCAAGATGCTTTGAAGGATTTTCCTCGAGACCCCGAGGGTGAGAGTCCGCGACCGAGTGCATAGCCTTAGGGCTCGATGAAGTGTGGCTCGAAGGAAGCAAGGTCCGAGGTCGGATAAAAGAAGAAGTCTCCTAGGCACATGGCTACACCTGATAGGTCTGGCCTATCTAGAGCCTACTATGAGGTCTTGCATCAAGCCGTCCCATCTTTGTACTCTTGCAATTAACACACTTGTACTATACCGAGTCCCCTCGCCTATATAAGGGGGACTCGCCCTATCTTGTAGGGGAGTGATGTTTCTCTACTTCTCTACAAATGCAATAATATATCTCTCTCTCTCTCTTTCTTCTAAGTTATCCATATTGATTGACCTTTAGGTCGCCTTAAGCATTTTATTAGTTCATTGCTTGTTCTTCATCATTTTGCTCAGTATTGATAGTATAAAACTTGGCTCAACTGTATGTTCATTTGTTATCCCCTCCCCGACTACCATCGACTGTCCGAGATAGTCTCGAGACTTAGCTCCGAGGAATCTATTGGCTGGCTTTGTGCCTGGGGAACGTCCCCTTACTGGTTCAATTATTGTTTAGGTTAACTCGATCTCTATCACTTTACTTCACGATTTAGCACTAATCACCCTTACAAACTAGCTCGGGAATAGATCACGTATTTTTAGAATCCCATTTACAAATCTAATTGTTGTTACCATTTTCACGGTAAACATAATGCCTCAGCTTCTGAATTACCCAAGACAAAGCGCAACAAGTGCGTTCCAATTGGAGAATATCAGGCCTCGTATGGGTGAACATTTACTGAGATATTAAATGGCTTGTTCTTTCCTCCCCATTTCATCTTGTTGCCCCAGAACGCAGCCGAAAGCTCCATCTAACACTTCAAGGTAGAGTAATAAGGGTCTACCTGGCTCAGGCGGGACTAAGACTTGTGGTGTTAACAGGTACTCCTTGATTCTATCGAAGGCCTTTTGGCAGTCATCGGTCCATTTGGTAGCGGCGTCCTTATTCAACATCTTAAAGATTGGCTCACAGATAACTGTAGGTTGTGCTATGAATAGGCTGATGTAGTTAAGCCTTCCCAAGAAACTCATCACATCCTTCTTAGATTTGATCATAACATCATCCACATATACCTCTATCTCATTGTGTATCATATTAAGTAAAATGGTAGTCATGGCCCTCATGTAGGTGGCCCCTGCATTTTTGAAGTCGAATGGAATCATCTTGTAACAGTACATTCCCCATGGTGTAATGAAAGCCATTTTCTCAGCATCTTCCTCATCCATCCAGATCTGATGATAACCAGCGAAGCAATCCATGAATGATTGTAGCTCATGCTTAGCGCAATTTTCAATCAGGATGTGTATATTTGGCAAAGGGAAGTCGTCTTTCGGACTGGCCCGGTTGAGATCCCGATAGTCGACAAAGACTATGACCTTCCCATCTTTCTTTGGCACATGCACAATGTTGGCTAACCATGTCGGGTATTCTACTACCCTGGGAACCTTAGCTTTGACCTGCTTGGTGTATTCTTCCTTGATTTTCAGACTCATATCAGGTTTGAACTTTCTAAGCTTTTGCTTTACCGGTGGACACATTGGATCGGTTGGTAGTTTGTGATCCATAATAGACGTACTCAGACTAATCATGTCATCATATTATCAAGCGAATATGTCCTCACACTCCTTTAGAAATTTCGTGTATTCTGTCTTTTCTGATGGCGATAGATGAATGTTGATTCGTGTTTCCTTGACATTTTCTGCATCTCCCAGGTTGACAATTTTGGTCTCGTCTAGGTTGGACTTAGGTTAGTTCTCAAAGTTCTCAACTTCTTGGACAATCTCATCAGGTATGTCATCTTCCTTTGAATCAATGTCCGTTTATTGCGTTGTCTATTTGCATGTGATAGTCGTTGGTTCATCAAGACAAGTAATAGTAATGTTGTATTGGTAAAGTAAGGAGAGATAGCAATAAATATTAAATCATAAGAAAAATCAAACATGTTTTTGATAAATTGAATAAATATTTTGAACATCAAAGATCTTATTGCGGGAATTGCAAATGCGAAAAGACAATCATTTAGTAAAAACAATGAATAATGCTTCTTTTAGCATTGCTATCCCGAGGCACATCGGGCTTTGGTTGTCCTGATGGTCCAATTCTTGAGATATGCCCCTCTGCTCACAACCTGTATGGAAGGGCCTTCTTTCCCCTCCTCCTTGAGAATAACACAACTATCCATATCACTGTCCTCTAGAAATAGGTTCTTCACTACTGCAAGCGCTTCTTCTTTATCTAACCTATAAATAATGTTAGCCTATTGGAAAGTCTACTACAGATGCGGTACTGGCTGCTCCAATGGATAGTAAGGACCACGCCATGGTGGAGACCAGTTGTTGAATTCTTCCCAGGTGTAATCATATCCCAGACCAAAAGTAGTGCCATGTTTCTTGAGTTTTATGGGCTCAGAGATTCCTTGGAGGTTCTTGCCGAGCCCTTTGTCAGGTTCATACCCACTACAATTCAGTATACTCTCGATTTTGCTATCCCACCGTTTGTCTTTGTCGATAGCATTGACCCGTTCAGTGTGGTGGTAAGTTTCTCCACCTAGTTTACTTCTTCCCTCAATTGCTGGAATGGTCTGGCGACTGTATATAGGGTTGCTACCGTTGTCGTGAATGATCACCTCCTGGTGATTCCATTCGAACTTTACCGTATGATGCAGCGTTGATGCTACTGCCCTAGTGGCGTGAATCCATGGCCGTCCCAGCAGCAACGTGTAAGATGCTAGTACATCTATCACCTAGAAATCGACCTCGAACCATGTTGGTCCTATCTGCAAGCATAGAATAATCTCACCAATGATGGACCTCTGAGAACCATCTAATGTTTTCATATTGATTACTCCGTCTTTTATCTCATGCAGCTCTTTACCCAACTTCTTGAGTGTTACCAGCGGACAAATGTTAAGACTGGAACCTCCATCGATCAGGATTTTGGTGATAAAATAATCTTCGCATTGCACGGTGATGTGCAGTGCTTTGTTGTGCCCCAACCATTCAGGTGGCAGCTCGTCCTCATGAAAGGTGATCTTATGGATTTCCAACACTTGTCCTACCATGCTAGCCTTTTCCCTGCCAGTGATGTTATTCGGTACGTATGCTTAACTTAGCACCTTTAACAGAGCATTCTTGTGCACCTCAGAGTGTTGCAGCAAAGAGAGAATGGATATTTGTGCTGGCATCTTGTTTAACTAGTCGATGATCGAATAGTCCTTGGCATGTATCTTCCTCCAAAGGTTGTTTGGACCTGTCTCAATGAGGGGAGGCTGATTACAGGCCTGCTTGCTTGATTCAGCTAGGTGTTCAGGGGTATATACTCTACCAGTTCTTGTCATACCCTGTGCTGCAACGGTTTCTTCAAACCTGACCTTGCCTTTCCATCTTGCCTCGGATGTATAGTCCCAGGGTACAACATTTGTATGGAATGGTGTCAGGGTTGATGTCGCTACTAGGATCAGCACGGCTATCCTTACTCCGAACAGAATATGTGCCTTGGGTGGAAAAACTGCAACCTCAAATGGTGTGAGTGTATTTGCCGGAGACACGAATTCAACCTCAATTGGTGCTAGTGTCATTGCGGATTGTGCTGCTTCAAACTCAAGTGGTACAGACATATTCACCTCAGCACCCTCAGACGGTTGGATCTGGACTATATTGGATTGAGAGTAATTGTGTGCTTCTTTGGGTCATCACCTTCTGCGATCAATTTGATTAACCCCTCGGGATCCCATTCATCTTCTATTCAATCATGTGGATACCTCCACCATTATGGTCTGGCAAAGGGTTGTTTGGGACATTTTGGAGCGGGTTCTTTTGCCCCAATAATCTTGTTATCAATCAAGGACTGTATCATGTCTTTCAAAGAGTGGCATTCATCGATGGTGTGCCCTTTCATGCCGGAGTGGTATGCATAGGATTTGTTTGGGTTAACCCATTGAGAAGGATTCTCAGGGGTTGCAGCAGGGATGGGGGTGACATAACCAGTAGCTTTGAGTCTCTCATATAGTTGGTCAATGTGTTCAGCGATGGTTGTATATTGTTTTGGAAGTCTGCGATCAAAATTAGGTCGGGGTTTAGGGAAATTTTTGTGTGCATGGGGGCGATTGATAATGGGATGGTTGAGAATTATAGGTTTGGTAGACATGAGCAGGTTAGGAGTATCTGAGTTAAGTAGGTTGATATGTAGGAGGTAGAGATGACTGATAAATTGGTGGTGGATCTTGGTATGAGGGTAAAAGTGCTTGGTAATTTGGGGTTGGCTAGTATGTGAGTGGAGGTGTTGGGTAAGTTTTATATTTGAAGGGAGACTTGGTCCTTTATGCAACCATCACGGCCCCTACGTTCCTCTTCTTTGACACACCACCAGACTATAAGGCCTTATTTGTAGCTTGCAAGGCCTCGATGTTTGTAACCATACCGCTTTTGATACCTTCTTCAATTATTTCACCCAATTTGATAATGTTAGAGAAATTGTGGTTCTCAATCATTATCAGCCGCTCATAGTACTGTGGCTCCTATTCTAAGGCAGGTCTGACCTTTCCAGCTTCGGACCTCCAACTAGTAGCATACTTACGAAACGTCTCTATGGGCTTCTTCTTCAAATTTTGTATATAGAACACTTTGGTGCATTCTCTATATTAAACCTGAATCTGTCCATAAAGTTAGACGCCATGCCTACCCAGCTTGACCACTTCTTGGGATCTTGGTTGATGTGCCAAGATAATGCATCTCCTTTCAAACTCCTCATGAACAACTTCATGCGGATTCTCTTGTCTTTCCCTGCTCCAACCAGCTTGTCACAGTATGTTCTCAGATGGACCCTTGGATCACCTGTACCATCAAACATTTCGAACTTAGGAGGTTTTTACCCCTCGGGCAGTTCGACATCAGGCTGTATGCAAAGATCCTCATAGTTCAGCCCTTCGATTTCTTTGCTTCCCTCAACGCCCTGAATTCAGCTAGTCAATTTCTTAAGTTCCTCAGCCAGGTTCCTGATAAGTAGATCCTTTTCATCAGACTCATGTGTGCTTGAGATAGGTTGGGTGGAGTGTGGTATGGTCTCCACATAGATAGGGGTGTTATGGTGGCTTGGTGTATGGGTGTGGAAATGGTCGTTTGTGGAGTTTTGAGATCTGGATGAGTAATGGAGTGTTGTTTGGGGTATGGCAGGTGTTTGCATTGGTTCTTTGGTGGAGCAACGTGATGGTGAGGAGCGAGATGATTCTGTTGCTTGGGGATATTTTGTGGAGGTGTAGGGTTTTGCGTGTTGGGAAAGTTAACATCTGGGGTGCTGAGGGAAAATGACAGGCTTGCCAGATTCTGAACTTGATCGAGCTCTTCCTGAAATTTCAACAGCTTCTGCTCAAGTTTTGACACATTCTCGTTAGGGACCCGAATACCATAACCATCAGTGGCCTCAACCTGTTCAGTTGTGTTCTCCTTCCTGATGTTGTTCAAATCATCCATCTCGCCCTTGTTCTTGCTTTTAATAAGACTAAGTAGAGGAGTGGGTGGAGGGCCCTTGGATCTTGTGAAATAAGATAATGATGCCAGAGTGCACGAACTAACCTTTGGGGAGGGGAATAATAATAAAACAAAACAAAAATAATAACAAAAGGTAATCAAGTCAGTGAGGATTATAAAAAGTATTGGAATATTTAAACACATAGTGCAGGAATGTAAAGCGTGTCCTAATTTGGGAACCTCGTTGTGCCCGAGGTAGGACTAGCGACAAATTGATTTGGAGAACTAAGAAAGCTAAATGCCTCATTTTATTGATAAAAATAAGATGAATCCAAAATCGACACTAAATAAACAGGAATTAAAAGTCACTAATGGCCATTGGCCTTATTACATTCATAAAGCAAAAAAGGTAAACTCTTATCTACTTGGTCCCTGGAGGACCTTCCCTAGATTTGGCATCCTTCGCTCCATCGAATAGCTTCCCCAACTCGCGAAGTCCCAGAAACAGGTATGCTCTGGCTAGATGTCTGCGGTCCCTTCAGCCTCTTGATAATCTTCAACCCTTTTGAGAAATTTTCTTTCCAATTTACTATGCCTCGCTCCAAGTATCCTAGCCTTTTGTTGGCATTGATAGCCATGTCTTTCCATTTCTCAGTCAGCTTCTGGTTGGACTCTTGTATCTCGCGGTATTTTCTCTCGCATTCACGGATCCTTTTGCGCAGCTGGTTATTGTACTTGACTTGTGCCTCGGCCTTTTCGTCTATAATTCTGTGAACTCAAATAAACCCTGGCTAGCCCAAACCATCATGATTGTCTTCCAACCAACCTGAATAGAAAGGAGTACAACTGGCATGATATCTGTCTGGCTCGATGGTGTCTTTCCCCATTACGATCTTGCAGTGCAACATATGCTGGGCTTGGTACTTGTAGGGACTATCATCATTTTGGAAGTCGGCTCGAAAATGGCTCATCTTGTCGACTCTGGGTATAACTTGCTTCCTACTAGCTTGCCTCATAACTAGAAGAGGGATGTAAGGGTATGTTCCTCTTAGACCGATTAGTATCAGGAAAGGTGCATCTCTGGATCGGGCGATGAACTCCTCTGTCGGAAACCACTCGAACATCCATTGAACATGTTCTTCAGTCAGATTATCAAATAGCTCAACCCATCCTTTGGCATTCTCAGGCTGAGTGAACATGTCGGGGATGTAATTCATTCGCTTTGGATGGTGGAAAGCGATGTGTTCATCCCAGTCCCTTTGCTGAATTTCTTGTCGGTATTCGCCCCTTTGGAGATGTTCCATGAGCCAGAGTTGAAGTAGTAAATTGCATCCTTTGAAGTGTTTTGCTCCTCATTGACACTTCTCTAAGGCTCGGTATATGTCTGCAATAATCATGGGTACAATGTTGAATGTCTGCCCACCAAACCCCTCCATTAGGGTCTTGGTTACCAAAGCCAGCCTAGTATGGATCCTTCCCTTCTTCATTGGAAACACGATCAGACCCAGGAAACAAAACATGAAGACAAAAACCCTACGATAGATGTGTCCCAAGGACATGATGGCAAACTCGTCAGGGTAGGTATGGTCGGATTTGCTATGATCGTACCTTTCATACAGGTAGTCAAAAGGGATGTATGATTCCTTCAGGCATGTCAATTATGTATTCTTCTTCAAACCCATCATTTTAAGGGAACCCTTGCCTTTGCGGTTCTCAGGCATTAGCAAACCCGGAGTTTCCCACACTAGACCGGCCAGTCCTCCTATCTCCTCTAGCAAAGGTGTTATTTTCAATGTCCCCGCAGAACACAGCCCTTTCACAATCCCAAAACAATGTGGCAACTTCTATGATCATGTTGTTAGGTTGGATCTCTAGGAGGGATGGTAGATTTCCCAGATATTTTCTGACGAGAGTTTGGTCACTATAGTGTAAATCTCTCCACAAGCTTAGCAATCTTGGGTTGTTGTTGGTGACCACGCCAAATCTGGGGACTTCGTGCCTCATATTTCTGTAATACAAATAAGGTTAGGCCCTTACCCCTACCAAACTCGACTATTTAATATCAACAATCAACATGAAACATTTAGTTCTCCAAATAAATGCATAGAACATGATGATGTCTGTTTGGGTTTAGGGAAACCCAGTGGACTTTGGACAAGGCTATCTTAAAGGATCCTTATATGGACAACATAACTGATCCGGCTAGGTTTGACCATGATGCATGCACAATTTGAATTGAGTGATGTTTCTATGGGGCTTTAGACTAGTACCCTTAAGAGGACAACTCAAGGGGGAAGGCACGGAATTGTCGACTGCACCGCTAATCGACTAGTTTTATCGCAAATATGCCTTTCCGAATTTAGGGGGTAATGATATAGGAAGAGCGCAACCACTCATCAAGCGTTGCTATAGTATTTGTTTGGCACGAGTGGAGTATGATGTTGAGCATGATTATGCAATAATTAAAGAATGTTGACATGTATTTGCACGTTGAGAAATCCATAAATACAGCAGTTTTATAATTTAAAGCAGCAGTAAAGGAAGGAAACAAGAAAGATATGTCAGTTTCGCTTTTGAAAAAGAAATTAAACGCTTTAAAGAAATTAAACAAGTAATTGTATAGGGGGTACAAATTCACAAGAACAATCTAAAATGGGTAAAAGCCTAAAAATCCCCAACAGAGTCGCCATGTTGTCGTGCCCCCTTTTTCTCCCTCCGCGGGGAGGAGTCCGGGTTTTGACATTCATGGGGGTGTAATGACTCATTTCCTTTTGGAAATTGGGTATTTGAAGATTCGCATTGTAACGATTTTAAGTTGCGCTATGGCAACTATAATATTTAACTACAACTATGTCTGATAACCAGAGATAGGGTAAGGGCTTTAAATTATCCTAAGGGGAAGGTATTAGGCACCCCTCAGGATCCACTAGTGTGGTTCCCGGCCAGACAGTTTTTGTAAATTTGTGCAATTAGCAAATAAACAAATAAAGGCTCCAGTAATAGGGGATTTAAATTTAAATACACAAATGTTTGAAAATGATTATTAAAAGCAAGGTTTTGAAAAGAGTTATAATCTAAGCATACTTATAAAAATAAAAGGGGTGTCCTAGGTTTGTTTGTAATATGGATCACATCAATGAAATACCCGGTATGACACTCCTCAGAAGAGGGGATACACGTGGTATTAGCACACCGGTCATCATATCTATATCTACCCTTTCACGCCCCGTTAAGGTAATTAAAGCGAAGGTTGGTCTCGACCTCTATTGCATGTTGTTACTCGTCTCATTCCTATCAGTCCCAGAGGAATTTAGGACTCCAATTCCTATAAGAAGGAGGTTCTAGGCAGACCCTCAGGTTTAAAGGCAAAAATACTAAAGTGACATACAAAACATATAAGACTGCAAATAAGGGGGAAAACATATAAGCAAGTAGAAGGCTCAGTTATACCTCCTCAAATAGTGCACATAGACAGCATGACTTATACACAGTTAAGGTCTGAATTTAAAGTCCTAAGCAGGGTGTTTAAGTCAGAACCAAATTTATTACATGACTCAGAAAAGAAGTCTAAATCAGGCCTGCCTGCTGGGTGGGGTAGTCGATAATTGAACAAAAACAATTCCAGTTTTATTTAGTAATTACCTAAGGCTTGCCTAGGGGTAAAGCGATTTGCAGTGGTTGTTCAGAATTGCTAAGATAGTTTGGGACTTATTATTACCTAAAATATTGTTCTAGTTGCAGAGATTATTGCCAGTTATTCAGAATCTTCGCAATGTGAAAACTATTACCTTACTACCTTTTTCATGAGTTAGTAATTAACTAGGCACTTTTAAACAAAATGCAAACAGGATCCTAGAACATGATATCTAATATGCACGTGCAGATGGCAGAGTTCATAAGGCATGATTTCTAAATATAAAAAAGAGTTGCAGAATTGTTAAGAAACGACTTCATGAGTAACAGTTTTTATTTATTCGCTCTAGAAGTAAGATTTCTAAGTGATGGGCACGAAGCTTGGATTAATAAATGAGATGCTGAAGCAGCAAACATGAATCCTTAGAACATGATTTCTAATGAATTGTATGAATCCTAAACATGACTTCTATTGCACAACTTTGAATATAAACCTAATAACATGTTTTCTATCATTGAACAACTATGGCATGCATATTTCCCATCCCTTTTCACTAGCCACCCCAATACTTGTTTACAAATTATTACAGACCATGTGATAGAATTACATAAGAAATGCAAAAATAAGAAGTTACAACCATATGAAGCATGATCCTGACTTCCTCTCTGAGTTATGTAATAAACCACTTCAAATGACAATACTGTTCCAAAGCCATTCTCAAACCTGGGTGTGTCACAGTTCCCTAAGGACCTCAAGGGATCCCGGGCAGTGCTCACACCCAGATTGCATAACCAAGAGTAAGTGCAGTGTGGAAAAGCTAGCCCTTATGTGTCCAAGTTCAGAGGGAGCTCAAGGGTCCCAAAGCAAGGCTCACACAATGGGGCAGACCCTAATGATCTAAAAGTGTATGTGAGAGTGCTGGACATAGACTCACAGGAGTTAAGTTGGAAAATAGTTTTAGAAACAACATGTTTGAAGGATTCCCTAATAAAGACAATTTTCGAAAAGGAAAGGGACTAGGAGTAACAACAACATACATAGAACAAATTTAGAGAGGAGTACATGCTTCAGCAGTTACAAATAGGGAGTAGAGGGTTGGTGACATAAAGGATATTTGACTATAAACACATAGCCCCATCGAGGTTCTTAGGACTAGTCGGACATGCACAACAATAGTTGATACTTGCACAATTACAAACTGGTCAGAAAGAACATAAACTCATTGAAGGGATAGGGAGTTGGGATTCATAGGATGGCGAGTACACAATAAGTGACTGACAAAGTATGCCTTGAAACACACATAGGGGAGTGCATTAATCTAAAAGGGAAGGGAGACATTATAGCATGCTGGTAATGTAACTTAACTGTAGGTTTCACAACAGAACCACAAGCAGAAGTAGACCAAGAATGAGAGAAACTGAATAATAAGGAAACATGTCGTTATTTAAGCTTTAAAATTAAACTAGGACATACCAGTTAAAGAAGAAAAATGCAGAAAGTAAAGCAAGCAAAGTTCCACAGTCTAGCCTTGGCTTTCAGCCGGCTAGACAAAACAGTAGCACAAGTAGTAGTAGAGAAAGAGAGAGTTTGAGTGTGTAAGTGTGTGTTTTGAACTCAGTTGTTTGTTAGAGAAGAGAGGGTAGTGTATTTATAGCTTTGAAAACGAGTAGAAAATAAGGTAACAAGTAAAAAATTAACACAAATATGGAAATAATCACAATCAGAATCCCATTAATATAAGTACTTCTCTTTAATCAAGGAATTACTGCTTAACGGATACTAACAGGGATAATTAAGGAAAGAAAATCAATTAGAGGAAGATTGATTTTTGACCATATAAGGGATAGTAAGAATATAGAGTATACAATTGAGTCTAGGTACAGAATATACTTAATTGTGGAAAGGATTCAGCAGGGGTGAAACATCACAACAAATAAAGGAAGGGAATCAACAAATAAGTAAAATTAAGGGTTTATAAGAAAACCTTGCAACCAAACTGTAACTTAAGGAAATCAAGATCAATCAAGAAGGGGTCATGATTCTGCACTTCGACATATAAATAAGAAAGAATGATCAAGAGTATCAGACATGCAAGGCCAACCATATTGACAATAGAAGCAACTAGATAAGCACAAACATACAGCAGTAATAGGAGTAGGTTAGGGACTCAGTAGTAAAAGAACCTACTTGAAGCATGGTAGTCAACAAAGTCAAGTAGTCATAGTTAACACATAGAACCAGAGTGAAACCAACCTAACAGGTAAAGAAGATCAACACGCAGAAACAAGAAAGTCTTCAAAAACTCACAGTAATAAATGAGGAAACTTTTAGGAAATTAGGGTTTTAACGATAGTCGAGTTAAAAATGCTAAGAACTCTGAATCACTCAACAAAGAAGAGGATCTAAACACAAAGAACATAATCGAAACAAGTATACATCTAAAACAAACAAAGAGAGTTTCAGAATTCGAATAAAACCAAAAATACCTAGGGTTTTCAACACGATGAACCAGGCATAAGAAAGACATAAACAAACGATTTAAATATAGTAAAATCATAAGATAATACTGAAAAATCAGAGGAGAAGTATTAAAAAAAAGTTTAAGAAACCCTAATCTTAAAGACGAAGCGTCATTTTGAAAAAGAATCAGAGAAACCTTTGAGGAAAACATCAAAAGGTTCATAACATACAAAGATCTAAGAGAAATATGAAAGAAAATCAAAAAATCTTAAAAGTTAGGGTTTCGGAGAACCCAGAAGAGTGAGAAAACTTCGAAAAGTTACAGATCTAGCCGTAAAAGCCATGGATCTAACTTGAACGGTCATGGATAGAAGTTGATCAAGGTTTGGACTAGGTCTCTTCGAGATCTTTCCATGAAATCATGGAAACAGACAACCACTAGACATAGTAGACCGGTGTACATCTCAAATAGCCATGGGGCCCATAGACTGAGTGAGAATCGAAGGGGATTAGGGTTAATTTGGGCGGTGGAGGCTATGGTTTGTAGAGACAATTGGAGAGGATGGGGATTCAAGGGCGGCGGTTTGGTAGATATGAATTAGGTTAAGGGGTCATTTGGGTTTATTTTAGGTAGGTGGAACGGGGACCGTTGATCTGGGAGATCAACGGTCGAGATTAGAGAGGGTAGGTGGGTCGGGTTATAAAATTGGGTTAGGGTCGGAAAAATTAAAATTGGGCTGGGGGAATTGGGGTCCAATTTCGGCTAGAATTGAAATACAAAAGGGTTGTTATTTAAATAGCCAGTTTCCCCTTTTTTTAAATTTATAAAAATAGTAAATAGTTTATGAAAACTAAATTGAAAGGGCTAAAATGATTTATAACACATAATTAATAATTTAAAAATACAAGGCCCAATTTTATGAATATGAAACCTATTAAACCTTAAAAGGGCTAATATTGTAATTATGTGCAATTTAGCTTTAAAAATACTAAATAAAATTGTAAAAAATATGTAAAAATTAATTTAGCCACACTTTGGCATAAATATAAAAATCTAATAGATGAATTATCAAAATAATAATTTTGGAAATAATTATTGGGATTTTATGAATAAAAGGGGGGGGATAAATCAATTAAAATCTTTAAAAATTATGGAAAAATAACAAAACACTTGGAAATGCTTATATATGCATATATATGCTATTTTGAAGTTATTTTGCATATTGAAAATATATAGGGAAAAATTGGGTATCAACACTTATCAATTTTCTAGAGCAGCCTTCACTTGGTGGGAGGATTTTGAGAGGTGTAGGCCTGTTGGTGCAGCACCCCTTACCTAGAAGCAGTTCTCCATCTGTTTCTGGAGAAGTATGTGCCGCAGTCTCGCAGATAGGAGCTGTGCAGGCAGTTTGAGTGGTTGCGTCAGGGAGATATGACCATGTCGCAGTATGAGTTGAGGTTCTCTGAGTTAGATCGCCACACCATTTGGTTGGTCCTGACAGATAGAGAGAGGATTAGGAGGTTTCTTGATGGCCTCAATTATCAGCTTCGTATTCTCATGACCAAGGAGATGGTGACTTGTGCTACTTTTGAGGAGGTTGTGGATATTGCCCGTGAGATTGAGTTTGTTCGTCGCCAGGAGCGATAGGAGAGGGAGGCCAAGAGGCCTCAAGGATTTGGTAGTTACAGTGGTGCTCTCGAGAGAGGTCAGTTTCAGCACGACAGAGGTTGTCCCTTTAGGCATGCTCAGCCAGCTCGCCCAGGTTATTGTGGGGTGTCATCGGGTCATGGTTCTCGGAGTTCTCATCAGGGCCAGTCATCACTTAGAGCCCTTACAACTCAAATTCCGTCTCGTGCTCCATCAATTTAGGGCTCTTCTATGCTAGGTGCATCTGCTAGTCACTCCAGTGCGATGGTTTCCCTTTAGTCCCCTTCTCCAGCACCTGGTTGTTGTTATTAGTGTGGAGAGATGGGTCATATATGGTGGCACTGCCCTTGTCGTCTTGTGAGTTCATCTCAACAGAGGGGTCAGTCATCGGCTTCAGCGCCAGTTGCTTCATCAACACCCGCCTAGTCAGCTAGGGTGGAGGTCAGTCAGCTAGGGGTTTCCCCAGAAGGGAGGTCGATCAGGTGATGGTCATGCCTGTGTCTATGCACTTCCAGCTAGACCCGATGTTATTGCTTCAGATGTTGTCATCACGGGTATTGTTTCAGTCTGCCACAGAGATACCTCTATGCTATTTGATCCTGGTTCCACCTTTTCTTATGTGTTATCATACTTTGCTTATTATTGGGTACGCCCAGTGAGTCTCTAGTTTATCCTGTTCATGTATCTACCCTAGTGGGCGATACTGTTTTTGTAGACCGTGTGTACCGGTCGTGTGTGGTGACTAATGGGGGTCTGGAGACCCGAGTGGATCTTTTATTGTTGTATTTGGTGGATTTCGATGTCATTTTGGGCATGGATTGGCTATCTCTGTGTCGTACTATTCTGGACTGTCATGCCAAGACAGTCACATTGTTTATACCAGGTGTGTCACGGATTGAGTGGCGAGGAGTAACTGATTATGTTCCTAGTAGAGTGATCTTATTCTTGAAGGCCCAACGTATGTTGGGAAGGGTTGTCTTTCGTATCTAGCCTTTATGGGGGAGGTCGGTGCTGAGACTCCCAATATTGATTCTGTCCCAAATGTGAGAGATTTTCTAGATGTGTTTCCTGCAGACCTGTCGGGCATGCCACCGGACAGGGATATTGACTTTGATATTGATCTAGTGCCGGGCACTCAGCCCATTTTTATTCCGCCGTATCGTATGGCACCAGTGGAGTTGAAGGAGTTGAAGAAGTAACTTCAGGAACGCCTTGAGAAGGGGTTCATTCGGCCTAGTGTGTAATCTTGGGGCGCGCCAGTTCTATTTGTAAAGAAGAAGGATGGCACTATGAGAATGTGCATTGATCACAGGCAATTTAACAAGGTAATTGTTAAGAACAAGTATCCCTTTCCTCGCATTGATGATTTATTCGACCAACTTTAGGGAGCAAGTGTTCTTCAAGATTGATCTTCGTTCAGGTTATCACCAATTGAAGATCAGGGACTCGGATATTCTTAAGAAGGCTTTCAGGACCCGATATGGTTATTATGAGTTCTTAGTGATGTCTTTTGGGCTGACCAATGCCTCAGCAACATTCATGCATTTGATGAACAGCATGTTCCAGACTTATCTCGACTCGTTTGTCATAATCTTCATTGATGATATTCTAGTGTACTCGCGTAGTCAAGAGGAGCATACAGAGCATTTGAGAGTTGTGTTGCAGAGATTGAGGGAGGAGAAGCTTTATGCAAAGTTCTCCAAGTGTGAGTTTTGCCTCGGTTCAGTGGCTTTCTTAGGGCACGTGGTATCCAGAGATGGGATTCAGGTTAATCCGAAGAAGATAGAGCCGTTTCAGAGTTGGCCTAGATCGTCCTCAGCCACAGAGATTCACAGCTTTCATTGTTTGGCAGGTTATTATCGCTAGTTTGTTCAGGGATTCTCATATATCGCATCGCCCTTGACAAAGTTGACTCTGAAGGGTGCTTCATTTGTATGGTCGAAAGAGTGTGAGGAGAGCTTTTAGAAACTCAAGACATCCTTGACCACAACTCCAGTGTTGGTTTTGCCATCAGCTTCAGGTTCATATACCGTGTATTGTGATGCTTTGAAAGTTGGTATTGGTTGTGTGTTGATGCACGAGGGTAGAGTTATTACTTATGCTTCTCGTCAGTTGAAGCCCATGAGAAGAACTACCCCGTTCATGATTTAGAGTTGGCTACCATAGTTAATACGTTGAAGATTTGGAGGCATTACTTGTATGGTGTGTTTTGTGAGGTGTTTACTGACCATCGCAGTCTCCAGCACTTGTTCAAGCAAAAGGATCTTAATTTGAGGCAGCAGAGATGGTTGGAGCTGGTTAAGTATTATGATATCACTATATTGTACCATCCGGGAAAGGACAATGTGGTGGCCGATGCTTTGAGCCGAAAGGCAGTGAGCATGGGGAGTTTGGCATATATTCAAGTTAGGGAGAGACCCCTTGCAATTGATGTTCAGTCCTTGGCCAATTGGTTCGTGTGGTTAGATATTTCGAAGCCTAGTCGGGTATTGGCTTGTGTGGTTTCTCGATCTTCTTTATATGATCGCATTAGAGAGCTCCAGTATGATGATCCGCATTTTCTTGTCCTTAAGTACAGAGTTCAGCACGATGATGCTCACGGTATTCCATTAATCCGGGTGCCGCAAAGATGTATCAGGATTTGAGGCATCATTATTGGTGTAGGAGAATGAAGAAAGACATTGTGGGATTTGTAGCTCGGTGTCTCTATTATCATCAGGTGACATATGAGCATCAGAGACCGGGTGGCTTGCTTCAGCGGATGGATATTCCAGAGTGGAAGTGGGAGAGGATCACTATGGACTTTGTAGTTGGACTTCCACGGACTTTGAGGAAGTTCGATGCTATTTGGGTGATTGTGGATCGGCTGACCAAGTCTGCGCACTTCATTCATGTGTGTACTACCTATTCTTTAGAGAGGTTGGCAGAGATCTATATTCGGGAGATTGTTCGTTTGCATGGTGTCCCGGTTTCCATCATTTCAGATAGGGGCACTCAGTTTACTTCGTAGTTTTGGAGGTCTGTGCAGCGAGAATTGGGCACTCAAGTTGAGTTGAGCACAACTTTTCACCCTCAGATGGACGGGCAGTCCGAGCGCATGGTTTAGATATTGGAGGACATGTTCTGTGCTTGTGTCATTGATTTCAGAGGGTCATGGGATCAACTTCTACCGCTTGTAGAGTTTTCTTATAACAACAACTACCAGTCGAGTATTCAGATGGCTCCGTATGAGGTTTTGTATGGGAGGCGGTGTAGATCTCCTGTTGGTTGGTTCGAGCCTGGTGAGCCTAGGCTATTGGGGACAAACTTGGTGCAGGATGCTTTAGACAGGGTGAAGGTAATTCAGGAGAGGCTTCGTACAGTGTAGTCGAGCAAAAGAGTTATGTTGGCAGGAAGGTTCGAGATGTGTCCTACATGGTTGGCGAGAAGGTTCGGTTGAATGTTTCGCCCATGAAGGGTGTTATGAGATTTGGAAAGAAAGGGAAATTGAGTCCGTGATTCATTAGGCCTTTTAAGGTGCTTCGGAGGATTTGGGAGATGGCATACGAGCTTGCTTTGCCACCCATCTTGTCGAGTGTGCATCCGGTATTTCAAGCTTCTATGCTCCGAAAGTATTTGGGATCCGTCACATGTTCTAAATTTCAGCACGGTTCAGTTGGATGATGATTTGACCTATGATTTGGAGCCGATAGCTATTTTGGGTCGTCAGGTTCGAAAGTTGAGATCAAAGATATAGATTCAGTTAAGATGTAGTGGAGAGGTCGGCCCGTACAGGAGGCTACCTGGGAGACCGAGAGGGAGATGCAGAGCAGATATCCTCACCTGTTTGAGGCTTCAGGCATGTTTCTTGACTCATTCGAGGACGAACATTTGTTTAAGTTGGGGAGGATATGACGACCCAGCCAGTCGTCTCATAAGTTACCGCTCCATTTCCCCCATTTCTGCTTCTTATTGCTTTGTCTATCGGTTCTATGTGTGTTCAGGTTGGTTGACTCAAGTTCGGAAAGGATTTGGTAAGGTTTGAGACACTTAAACTCTTTGGAGTGAGTTTAGGTTGGAAAAGTCAACCGGATGTTGACTTGTGTGTTAGAGGGCTCGGATGTGAGTTCCTATGGTTCGGTTTTCTCTGGGAGGTGATTTGGGACTTAAGAGTGTGATTGGAATAGGTTTTGGAGGTTTGGAGTAGATTTAGGCTTGAATTGGCGAAGTAGATATTTTGGCAATTTCCGGTTGATAGGCGAGATTTTGAAATAGGGGTCGGAATGGAATTCCGAGAGTTGTAGTAGTTCCGTCGTGTCATTTGAGATGTGTGTGCAAAATTTCAGGTCACTCGAACGTGATTTGATTGGGTTTTTGATCAAAAGCGGAATTCGGAAGATTTTTGGAAACTTAGGCTTGAATCCTATGTGTTTTGGTTGATTTCATGTTGTTTGAGGTATTTTGAAGATTGGTGCAAGTTTTAATAAGGTTATGGGATAAGTTGTTTTTTTGGTTGAGGTCCCAGGGGCTTCGGGGTGATTTCAGATGGTTGACGGGGAGTTTGAGGAATTGTTACAGCTGTAGATTATGCTGCTTCTTGTATTTTCGCACCTGCGGATTGGGAACCGTAGGTGCGCCTCCGCATGTGAGGGAAAGCGGTCGCAAAACAGAAGCTGAGAAGATGGCAGGAACCGCAGATGCAGTTGTGGGACCGCACCTGCGAAGACGCAAGTGCGGAGTGTTGATGGCAGATGCAGAGTGGGCCGTTTAAGTGATTTCTGCAGAAGCGGTTCAAGGAATGCAAATACGGTACCGCAAAAGCGGGTATATGGCTGCAGATGCGAAAATGCCTGGGCAGAAGGTATAAATCATCTCTTTCGCGATTTTGAGCTATTTTCACCATTTCTAGTTCGGCTTTGGAGCTTTTTGGACGATTTGAAAGGGGGATTTCAAGGGGACTTCATTGAGGTAAGGAATTTGAACCTAAAACTCATTCCTATGCTATTATTTCACGGATTAGAGCTAGAAATTATGGGAATTAAGGGTTAAAAATTGGGGAAACTAGGGCTTGGAAACTTATACCTTAACTTGAGGATTTGAAGTACCATTTGAGGCTGGATTTCAGAAATTTTGATATGTATGAACTCGTGGGAAGATAAGGAATCTATTAATGTAAAAATTATCGAATTTCGAGACGTGGACCCGGGGGTCGGGTTTTGGTAATTTCAGGATTTGTTTCGTATTTTGATTGTTTTTGCTTGGGCTTCGTTCCGTTAGCATATTTTGACGTCCTCGTTCTGATTTTGAATATATTTGATGCGAGTGGAGGATGATTCGAGGGGCAAAGGTGTCACGAACTAGAGATTTGACTGTTTGAGGTGAGTAATGATTGTAAATGATGTTCTGAGGGTATGAAACCCTGGATTTGCATATTGTTGTGCTATATTGAGGTGACACACACGCTTGATGACGAGCGTGGGGTCATGCACTATTGGGGATTGTGATTTAGTCCGCCCCGAATGACTATTTTACCGCGTATTTGTCTGAAATCTATTTGCTATCATCATTATCTGGGCTGAATGCCTTATTTGGGCCTCGTGCCAACTATTTGAACCCTTCGGGGATTTTTATTGATATTTTCTCACTGTTTTGACTTTATACTTAAACTCAGTCATGATATATTTCACTATTTTCATATTCAACCATGTTTACTATGTTTTAAAACTTATATGATCTTTTAAATGATAATTGGGTTGAGAAATCCTGTTTTACTATTGTCGAGTGGCTTATGAGGATTTTTGACTGAGTAAGGCTCAAGGCCTATGTTGTCAGGAAACACTGATCATAATTTGAGGCCAAGGGCCTGAGATATGTACGTCACGAGGTGGCTTGATTGATATGAGGCCGAGAGCCTAGTGATGATGCCACGAGATGGCTTGATATTGTGCTTGGGCCGTAAGGGGTCCCTCCAGGAGTCTGCACACCCCCAGTGAGCGTGGGTACCTATGTGATGTGAGATGTAGTCCGAGGGGCTGGTATTGTTCTGAGATATTGCCCGAGGGGCGGATTTGTTGATACTGTGCCCGAGGGGCGAACCTTTATGTATTTATTTTTCCTTAATTGTCTGTCATTTTTTCTGTTTAATTACCGAAAAGGCTTTCTATGAAGTTTAAGTGGAATAAAATGACTTTTTCTCATATTTCTACCGAGTTACTGTTTTTACTTGTTTTATTGCTTCATTATACCCGGTAATGTACCTTACGTGTTTTCCTGCTTCCTGTCTTTATTTATGATTATTGCTCACTGAGTTGGAGTACTCACTTTACTCCTTTCACCCCGTGTGCAGATTCGGGCGTCTCTGGTCCCGCTCCCGAGTGCTGATCTTCCCTACTCAGGCGGATCCGAGGAGTCTCTTGGTAGTTGTTGGCGTTCGTAGCCCAGAGCTTCTTATCTTTCTTAATTCTCTATGTTCTTAGTTTCTGTATTAAACTCTGTAGACTTCTTGAGTATTCCAGATTGTTCAGATGCTCATGACTAGTGACACCCCAGTATCGGGCTGTGTTGGTTTTTATTACCGCAGATTATACTGTTATTTGGGATTTTACTTCTGTTAAAGACTTAGTATTTATTATTTTAATTGATTTAAGCTAATTGAAAAGTGTGTCGGCTGGCCTTGTCTTCATGAGAGGCGCCATCACGACCAGGTCCGAGTTTAGGGTTGTGACAGACCGTTTACAAACCAAGGTCCATTTTGCAAAGCTGTAATCATATTTTCCTCCTTGTAAAATTTAATGATGTAATAGTCAGCTCCAAGATCTATTAGAGGAAAATTTTCCGTGGTCCTCCATAATTCTTGAATTTTTTTTCTTAGATAATGATGGAGTATTCTCTTACCTTGAAGTTTTATGATTACTGAAAATCTCCAAAGTTAATACATTCTATGCATATCTTCCTTTGATAGATGGATCTGAAGATTTTTATTTTGTGCCTCTTTTCCATTACTGTAATTGTTTCGCTCCTGAATTTCCATCGGTGAGGATAGATTCCCTGTGGATTGGATAGAAATGTATTTTACATGTTCACTAGCCAGTAGCTTATCTTTGAAGGTTGGGCTAGGATCTATTAAAATAGAATCGTCTGTATTATTGATAACATCTGGTGGTTTCGGAGGAATTGGTGTATTGTATTGTTGGGATGCTGATGAACTAGCCATCTCGCTAGTGGCGGAGTTTACAAGAAAGAATTAACTTTTACTTCACACCAATATTCTTTAATTTTAGCATGTTCAGATTCTGATTTAGAGTTGCTATGCATTCTTTTAGTTTGTTGATAATGATGCTGATAGAGTGGGTTTACAGGGGGAATACAATTCATTTAGCCTAGACACATTGTAAGGCCTATAATATATAAATGCGAGTTGTTAATTAATTCAATACTAGCTATAAAAAAATTAGTATTAGAGTGAATAATTGTGGGAGAGTGAATTGAGTCATGAACTAATTCAAGAATTGTTGCAATAAAAAAAAGTAATTAAAAACATACAAATATATGTATTGGATAAGAAAGAGACTAATAAATGGAATACTTTAAATGCGCTTAAAAGTTATGGATGTACTTTAAATATAAGCCCATGTGTTCATACCCGAACCTTGGATTGATATGCTTAAATTAAATAATAAAAGGATCATGTGCGCATTCTGCGTCTTGGTGTCTTTAAATTTAAAATAATTATGTTATAACCATATGTACATTCATATCTTGGCTTAATATTTAATTTACAATAAGTACCTTTTGTGTGTTCCACATCTTGGTGACATAATTAATAAAATATAATAATTAATTAAGCGGTCATAAATAAGCTATAATCAATAAAATTACAAGAAATGTTAAAAATTGATTTAAGCCTTACATTAGTCAATAAAGAGACTGTGCTAGAACCACGGGACTCGAGGGGTGCCTTACACCTTCCCCTCAGTAAACAGAATTCCTTCTCGGTCTTCTATTTTCGTAGACAATATTAGGAGTCAAATCTTCATTTTGATAAGGGATTCAATAAAAGGTGACTTGGAATACCAAAACTCAGCTCAAGTGGCGAATCTAAATAAAAAATAATCCCTTTTCAAAACGTCACTTTAATTGGAAAAACTCTTATAACTCAACCTTGTAATAGGGTTGTGTGGGAAAAAAGAGGTGTGATACCATCACGACTCCTTCGGAGGGATTTTGGGTCATGACAAGTTGGTATCAGAGCTCTAGGTTCATAGGTGCTACGAGTCATAATCAAGTTTAGTAGAGTCTTGCGGATCGGTACGGAGACGTCTGTACTTATCTTCGAGAGGCTACAGAACTTTTAGGAAATTCCACTTCTTTTCTTCCTTATCGTGCGATATTGATTCAGCTCAAAGTTTATAACTTATGTTCTTTTACATCCACTCGTGTATAATATTACGCTCTCAGTGTCCGCTATGCGCCAGTGGTTCGTGATGTTACAGATGGTCTACGAAGGAGTCAGGGATGCTCTGGAATTATCTCAACGAGTCATCCAGACTGAAGATACAACAGTAATGAGAGGCTATTCGATTATTCATATGGAGGAGCAATGGTTCCAGGCATCTGATTAACGAGTGCGAGCCTGGAAAGGTTTAATTGGTTGATTAGTCATCGTGATTGTGGCAAGGTCACGAGGTGGGTGTTGATTGGGAATAGTTGGTGGTATTGGAGTACTTTGTAATTTGTGTTGTATGAGCTGTGAAGGTTAGTTTTGCGGATCATCAGACATTCTTTTCTATGGCTTTGGGCCAAGTGGAGGAGTCTATCAGCGACATTCAGACTGCATAGTCAGACTTGCGTCAGTTTCGGCCTGAGGTATATGTATGTGTGGTGTTGGTAGGTTCCCCGAATTTGTATTTGACAAGGTTTGAGATCTTACACGGGACGATGTTTGATATCGGGGTCGGAATCCGATTCCAAAAGTTGCAGTAGGTATGTAATGTTGAATATGACTTGTGTGCAAAATTTGAAGTCAATCGGACGTGATTTGATAAGTTTAAACATCGAAAGTAGAAGTTTGAAATTCTAAAGTTCATAAAGCTTGGATTGGAGGCCGATTCATGATTTTAGCATTGTTTGATGTGATTTGAGGCCTTGAGCAAATCCATAATGTGTTTTGTCACTGGTTGGTATGAATGGTTGGGGTCCCG
This sequence comes from Nicotiana tabacum, assembly GCF_000715075.1. Classification (NCBI taxonomy): domain Eukaryota; kingdom Viridiplantae; phylum Streptophyta; class Magnoliopsida; order Solanales; family Solanaceae; genus Nicotiana; species Nicotiana tabacum. Next base: position 117,072,621 of record NC_134097.1, on the reverse strand, counting down.
AGGGCTTCGGGTGGATTCCGGGTGGTTAACAAATCGAATTTGGAGTTTGAAGAAGAGCTAAAGTTGTTGGTTGCTGGTGTAACCGCACCTGTGAGACTAGGGCCTCAGGTGCGGAGCCGCAGAAGCAGCCCTATGGTCGCAGATGCGGTATTGGCGGAAGAGAGTTGGGACCGCAGATGCAGTCGTTTTGCCGCAGATGCGAGACCACATCTGCGGTAGAGAGGGCGCAAAAGAGGAAGGGGTTGGGGAGCCCTGGAGCGCAGAAGCGGCATTTGGTCTCGCACCTGCGGAATCGCAGAAGCGGTCGTGTGACCGTAGGTGCGAAAGTGCTGGAGGTAGTAAGTTCTTTTAAAATCGGGGGATTGGTCATTTTCCCCCCATTTTCATTGGGTGTGGACAATTTTGGAGAGCTTCAAGAGGGGTTTATCATCGTCAATGTCAAGGTAAGCTAACCCCACCTATCTTGAGTTAAATATAATGATTATGTACGGATTTTAGCATGTAAGTTGGTTGAAATTTGGGGGTTTGAGGAAAACCTAGAAAATTGATATTCTTGGAATTTGACCACGATTTTGGGTATGGAATTAAGAGAAAATCATATATTTGAGTTAGTGAGTTCATGGGTAAACTTTATTTTCGAAAATTTTTGAAATCCGGGAACGTGGGTCCGAGGGCATTTTTGTCAACTTTTTGATCGGGGTTAGGAATTGTTATAAATTGGATCATAATGAGCAATTGAGCATATATTAATGGATTTGCATAATTTTTGGCTAGTTTCGGAGCGTTGTGCATCAATTTGAGTCTTCGGAAGGGCGTGAAATGTCGGTTATGGATCTTCGGAGCGAGGTGAGTCTCATTTCTAACCTTGTAAGAGGGAATTTTCCCCATAGGTATGTTAATTGATTATGTGCTCCTATTTGTGGGGGCTACGTACGCATGAGGTGACGAGAGTCCGTGTGTAGCTACTATTATGTTTAAGTCCGGGTAGTCTAGGACCCAAAAGCATATTGTACTTGGAATATTTGTAATCGTATTGACAGCTTGAATTGCTTAGATCACATCGAATTAGTAAACGAATTTCAAAAAATAATTAAACTTTATTTTCCTAAATTGTTAAAAGGGAATTGGCTTTTCTTGGAATAATTGTTTCTTGATGATTTCTTGATGGGCTGATTGTTGTGTTTATCTATATTTGATTGCGTCGCATGTATGATTCGCGAGTGGGGTAATAGATGCATCTATGGTTCGCGCCATTCGACCCTCTGGCAATGCACAGTTTAAATATTATTGGATCGGGCCGTACGTCCTCGGCATGATTTGCGCATGCTTGTATTGCTTGCCTTGAACTTATTAAAGTTGTTATAGCCTCTTCCCGACTTGAGAATATTTGTATAAATGGTGAAAAGGAATTTGGAAAGTTTCCTATAAAAGAAAAAATTGTTTACTTGCTTCATTCTATTGGATTAAAATCATGTCTATAAAAATCCACGATTAAACATATTATTGATATAATATTATTGGACCATTAGTAAGTGTCAAAGTCAACCTCTCGTATCTACTTCTTCGAGATTAGACAGGATACTAATTGGGTACACGTTATTTTCGTACTCATGATACACTTGTTGTGCATTTTTGTTGCACATGCACATGTACTTCTAGTGGCCTACTAGGCGTAGCAGTGTGGAAGGTACGAGAACTAGGTGAGCTGCATTTCTCGAGGTGACCCACAACTAGTATAGTCTCTTTTAGCATATTGTATTTACTTTCTGTCCATTGTATATCAGACGGTTATTGTATTGTATTGTTTCCTAGAAATAGCTCATGCACTTGTGACACCGGGTTCTGGGATGTCTATGGGTTTATTCAGAATTTTAAAAGCTGTTAAATGTTTCATTTTTTTTATTCAGTGATATTTGATATGTATTGTTTAAACGTATAAAAGAAGTGATTTCGGAAATATTTAAAACGAGGACTTAATTATGTATTTATGATTGGCTTGCCTGACAGCGATGTCCGGCGCCATCACGATCCTTAGTGGATTTTGGGTCGTGACAACATGGTATCAGAGCACTAGGTTCCTTTAGGTCTCACGAGTCATGAGCAAGTCTAGTTGAGTCTCGTGGATCGGTACGGAGACGTATGTACTTCGGGATGCTATAGGGCTGTTGGAGTACTTCCCTTTTTGATTCCTCATCATGTGATTTTATTCCTTAAGGCTTATGCCCTTGTTTCCTTCCTACTCAATCTTACGCGACGTGAACCGCTGGTGATGAATCGAGAATTGAAGGATTGTAATGGTACTATGAATGTGGTGCGGGGTGCTTCTCCATACGGGGTTGTTTGAACTATTATTTTAGCCTTGTGGAAGGATAGTCTATCATTTCAGCTCAGTAGCGGTACCTTTGAAAGCTCTGAGGCTAGGCACAAGTTGCCATGATGTTTATGAATGATTGTTCCGCAATATTGATATGATGGTAGGATGTTTGCCTACTTATCCGAGGCAGTGAATGACTTGAAGGGAGGTTTACTCGGTGCATGATTTAGAGATTCACTATTTTATTCCCAGTAGAGGAAAGGCAATTGGGCTAAGAATGTTCAGATTTGGGCTGATGGGGTAACGAGGCTTGGTATCTACGAACATGGTGGAATTTTCATCTGTGTCGAGATGTCGTTATGTCTGTTGAATGTATTAAGTTTGCTAGTGTTATGATCTTCTACAATTCGCCTTTGAAACAGGATATTGTGCGACAGGATTGAAGAAGCGACTGTTAGAGATCGCGGGGTGCGGTGATTCAGGATGGAATTGGTGTTTCTAATGTCAACGGCGGGAAAGATGATCCTCGAAAAGGTGTAAAGCTAATGGCGGTCTGTTGGTTCAGGTGCTATCGAGATGGGTTTTGATCCAAGGCATCAGCGGAGCAGCAAAGAATGAGGAAGGACATTGGGTTGTATGATTATCTTCTTGTGCGGTTTCGGGTTATCGGCGTATTGGTAAGTTATTTCAGCCACGGAAAAGAGCATAAGTGTTAATTTGATCAAAGGAATTGTTAAAGGTGTGTTACGGTTGGCCTTATTGGCCCATGCTCATACTAAGGGAAGGATTCAGGATTTATGTCTTGTATAAGTGCGGGTTTCAGGGGAAGTGATTCTGCTGGGTGCTTCGTCGAGGGGGTATGCATGTGCTAGAAGAATCGTGGAGCTGATTATATTCGGGGCCAAGTCAGAGTGGGTGACTCTTAACAACGGTCCTAGTGAATTCAAAGGGATAAAGCATGGTGCCTAATGATTTTGAGCCTATAGGTACAGTTAAGAATCGAGCTTCGTAGCAGCTTATGAGAAGGTGCCCAGAATGTTCTATGATGTTTTGACCTGCATTGTAGCAATTGGGAGGTATGAAATGGTTCGTGGGAGTTGAGACAGCATGGTCTCGTGATTCACAGTCACTCAAGATGAGTGCGGATGGAGTGTGTTATGTGTTGAATGGAGTTATTATTTCTAAGATAATCAAGGATAAATTGGAAGAAGATGGACTAGTTAGCCATATTTGAATTGGCATATTAGTAGTAGATCAGTTTCTTTAGCAAATTATGCAAGTGATTGTGGCAGTACGTGCAAGGCTTGTCGGCCGCCGTATTCGACGTTACGCAGAAGTATCCTACTGTTATGGCCTATTATGTGTAGGCGGATCTCGGAAAGGCTATGGTGGCTTAGACCACTACTTAGAGATTGGCATATTCTACGGTTATGAGAATTTACTTGTGTGTTGCTATGATTCTCCTGAAGTGAGTTAAGTGAAAGGTTTTATATGATGAAGCGTTAATCTATTAGTGTTTCCGGAGTTATGATGGAAGTCGTGTTCTATTGAATATTGGCATGTTGGGTGCAGTGAGTGGTATAGAATTTAAAGTAAGGATCAAGGTTGCAATTCAGTGTTAACAAGGATGTTTCGAGCTCAGATGAGGAGGAAAGGAGTTTCGATGTTTAAAGTAAGCTGGTATTATCTTCAGCGTCACCTGAGATCAGAGTTGTGAAAAAGGCTTTGCATCCTGGTTAAGGATTCTTGGTCACCTTTTTAGCGTTAGTGCGGCTGCTGGTTTGGATGTACAGAACTGTTATCTGTTACGGAAGGTTGTATAAGTGTGGCTTGTATTCACTTGATTGGTTGAAGAGTTAAACAAAATATGAAGATTGTGGTGATATAGTTGATTTGGGAATTGATGTCTGGAGGGCACTTGATTTATTGAGTTGCGGGCTTTGGATGATTACTCTGGTTATAATGGTTGTTCTTATGTGTTATGAGAGAAAGGGTAGTTATTATGGACCCTTGGGAGGTTATTAGCCTAGTTCAGTGCGATCAGAATCAGCTTGAGGTCTGTGGATGGATTCAAATGTGAATATGGGCTCTATATCAGGCCAGATGTGTTCATTTCAGTAATGCGCTCCTTATGGAAGGGTAGTCAGTGTGTTATTTCGTAGTCAGTTATTTCATGTAATGATACATTGCACTGTGTGAGTTGTGAGACGGCTTGGCGAATTGCTTATGTGTTGAGGTTCCGCGTAGAGATGATGTTATATGAGCAAAATGGCTCTTGAGATTCAGATCGTATATCGCACCTCAGTTATGCTTGAGTTTTGTAGCTTATAGCGCTATATGTCTCCTCAGGGATGGTATTATACACTTAGCGTGCTTGTGACCAATATTCGGTATTTTGTTGTAATGAGCAATTTAGCTCGATGTGCATCTCCTTAGGTGAGTGTTATGTGTGGATCGGGTGGCACACCGCCATGGGTATGTTATTTGGATCGGGTTGCGCTACGCAACAGTATGATGTTGAATACAGTTATCATACTTCATTTTATGTGTGTTTTGTTTCCCATTTTCTGAGCGAAGTTCTTATTAGCAGCGCGCGTTGAGTAGTCCCTTCTAGAGTTCGTTTTCCTTTTATATCGCGTTCGAATTGGTAGCCTATTGGCACATTGTGGCATCATATGAGACTTTTGATCATGTCCGGGGTGGCTTATTGCCTGAGCAGTTCGTACTGGGTGAGACGAGATCATTGGTTTAGGATGTACGCGGAAAAATTAGAAGACTTGATTTTTTGCTATCAAGACGCCTCGAAAGCTTTTTCCGAGACCCCGAGGGTGAAAGGCCACGACCGAGTGCTTAGCCTCGGGGCTCGATGGAGCCCGACTTGAAGAAAGCAAGATCCGAGGTCGGGATGAAAGAAGAAGTCTCCTAAGCACATGGCTACACCTGAGATATCCGGCATATCTAGAGCCTACTATGAGGTCTTGCGTCAGTCCATCCCATCTTTGTACCCTCGCCTATATAAGGGGGACTCACCCTACCTTGTAAGGGACTGATGTTGCTCCACTTTTCCATAAAAGGCAATAATATCTTTTCTCTCTCTCTTTCTATTAAGTTATTTGTTCTTGCAGGCCCGAGGCCACCTCGTGTTCATCGTTTTCTTACTTACTCTTTACCGTATAACCCAACATTGGCCATAGAAAGACTTAGTTAATTATATCTTACGTGTTATCCCTTCCCCGATTGTCCCTGGCGGTTCAATACCGACCCAAGCCTCGCCCCTGAGGCCTTCATCAGACCACTCCGTGCCTGGGCAGCAGGCTCCCTCGGTTTGTTTATTACCTCGCTTTATCTCGCATCCCATCTTCACGTTTAGCATTTCAAGCATCAACTGCTCTAAAAACTATCTCGGGAATAGATCACATTTTTTTAGAATCCCATTTACATATTTAATTGTTGTTACCGTTTTCACGGTAAACAGTTTGGCACCCACCGTAGGGCTAAAAATAATAGTGATTATTTTCTTGCTGGTTTCGTCACACAAACATACGATATGTTTCACACTTTTCTTGTACAAGATCCTTTGATTTTAGGTTAAAATGTCCGGTTCGACAAACGGAGCCAAAAGTAACTACCCCGAGAGTCGTGGCGGAAGCAATATAGCCATCCCAACGGTTGGCGACACGCCACAGGACCCTGATAATGCATTTGGGTCGATTCAAACAGACGCAGGCCCGTGATGCGCGCAACAGGTCGACAGAACCTCTCGCATTGATAAAAGCATATGGCTCACTGACTAACGGAAAGCTCAAAAAACCCTAGACCAGTTAGAAAGGGAAGGTAATCTTAATGTCATCTTTGGCATGTTACATGCAAGACGGTTGGCTATCGTACAACTACAAGATCGCTCGGAGACCCTCGATGCAGAAGAAACGAGGGCACCTTCTAATGACGAACCAGTATCCAGGAAGTCAAGTAGCGACAAGTCGGTAACCGACTCCAACGTAGCAAAGATGCTGGGGAATCTCCTCAGAAAGATCAAATCGGCCGGCGACCCCGAAATGATAAGTTCAATCCCATCCCTTTGAGGAATCCCGAATAAACACTCCCAAAATAAACCATGAACACAGCGCCACCGCCTGGCACCAGGCCCCACGGGCTCACTCCCCATGCCAGCATGGTCTTCCGCGAAAGCACGTGCCCACATCATCAAAACAATACCGAGAGGGGCCGGCACGCGCGAGGCCGAGCAAGGAAGAAATGAAATATTGCGATAAACCACACCCGATATCAGCCACCAATCAGAGCCGTGGGGAACCATCCGGGAAGCTTCTCAAGATCGACACATCCAAACAAACTCTCAACAAAGAAGCTGATGCGAAGCAAATGGAGGAAATAACCTAAGAGGCAGCCTGCCTCACAACAGTAGGGAGATAACCCGGGGACGGCATCCCCAAGGAACATCCGATGCAACCAGATCCAACATGGCGCGCCTGGTAAGGGAATCCCGCCCAACCGGGCGCACCTTTGCCATTACTGCGCCAAACATCGTGATCGCCGTAAGTGAGTCTGGAAAAGCTGGGCGGCTCAGACCTATTCAACCAAGACTCCCCCATGGAAACTACAGCTTAGTGTGAGAACCACAGGGCGCATGGGATCGCCAGCCCGAAAGAACAACGATTGTGCTACTTCGGTAGAGTTCGCCACCAAGTATCATCGAGCATTAGAGGAGTGAGGGGAGCAGGAAAGATAAAGTTGACATGCCACAGCGTGTTGTCACAACGGTAAAAAGGCTACGATATCCTTCACAAATCCGTAGAATAGAAATAAAAGCATTCGTCACAAGAAAAGGACGGATCCGAGGAGTGTGCCCAGAGGACACCATTCAAACCAGGAAAAGGGACACCGGGATTTTGCCTTGACCTCATATCCACGCACTGGTAACTCCCTCCCTCATTTAGCCCTTTTCAAGTAAAGCATATGTTCATAAGTGCAGGCGTTTCGACCAATTACACAAACTTTGTCGGGCCAAAGCCAAATATGGCATTTCGGACGAACGAACCAAATCTCTCCCCCATTTCAAACCTTTGATGGATCCCAGACGTCGATTCCTCCGCCCTCTAAGGGATCCAAGGGCAAGTGGAGCCGCACGTGCGACTAAGCCTAGTTGGACACGGCTAAAGGCTGCTTTGGAGCTTGCACCCCGGAACGGCGGGAGAAGATCGAGCCTCGAAAAGCATTACCTACACGCCCCACCGCAAGGGAGGATTACTTCGTTTTATTGCTGTCCCTTTTTCCTTTTTTTTTTACTAACCTGCATGTAGGCAGCCAACAGAGGCATTCAGAAATCCTAAACTCCATGAGGAAATCCAAGATCTCTACAAGATCAGTTGAACTCTCTTTCCTCGAACGGACCGCCAGCCCGTATGGAGGTCCCACCAGCAAGGCTATTAGCAGAACAAGCATACCCTCCAAAAGGGGGACTCGACGGGATCACCGGCCTTCCATCTATAATCAGGCGATGAACGTCGGGTTTTTTCTTAGAGGGCACCGTCCCCTTAGGAGAGCCAACAAATGATAGGCTAGGCTTTGGGACAGAACCCTACAAGCATCTTTGACGATCAGAGGAGCCGAGCCCATACGGGACGAACTCACGATGACGAAACAATGTGTATTCATAGTCTATATCTACGCCAAGCAATGAAGAATATATTTTTGGCATTCTACCATGGCCTGTATCTACTCCGAGCAATAAAGGATATCTTCTCGGCATTTCGCATTTTGAGAAAAGTTATTTCAACAATATTCACGGCAAATGCTTCTACATCGAACGGGTCCCGATATATTTGGAGACTTAATATAAGCAATTCAACAACTTGCACGACCCCAGGGTCGAAACTCCGGCTCATCAAGCCCCTAGAAGGCAACTCCGAGCTCACAAGAAGCTGTCTTCAAGCTTAAACACGCTCGATGACAAGGAGACTGCTATCAATCGCCATACAACTAGAAAAATCCGAAACTGTAAGACCCTAATGGGCAGCCTCGACATAACCAAATACATTCTACAAACTGTAAGACCTCAACAGGCATGGCAAACTGTAAGACCTCATAAGGCATGGCAAACTATAAGACCGCAACAGGCATGACAAACTGTAAGACCTCAACAGGTATGAAAATCCCGATACTTGGGCTATACATCGCATTCGTAAGAATCCCTAAAGGGCATACCCTCGACGTAGATGCCCAAACTATCACTAAGGGATCAAAATGGCTACGGACAAACGCATACGACTACGATCGAAATGGCTGATACAGCCCAAATAATGCGACTTGGGGACGCCCGACTTTTGCTAAAAAATCACAGGCCATTACTCTGATATACTTCGGAAAGAACCGGTTAAAACAAGCTTCCCTCCATAGGCAAAAATGAGCCCCGACAATGTCGGGTCCAAAAATGCAAAAGCATCGATCTACTCGACCCATGAGCTATGAACTTTAAGAGGTGCTCGAATCATTGCTGACAACGACTTGAAATCAAGGTTCCTCTGGAACCAACGATGGGTCAAGCAAAATACTGCAAAAAGACCTTAATGAGCGGATACAACGCCTATACAAAGCCTACCGGCAAAAAACAGCGTAAGAGCCATTGTCACCTGCTAAGAAAACCTCCAGGCCACATACTTAAAGGTGTCTACGACTGGACAACGTAAGAGCCATTGTCGCCAACTAAAAAATCTTGACAACTTGAGGATTAAAATGAGCTCGAATCGTAACTCGATTTGGAGAACGGATCCAAAATAGTTAACTATACAAGCCTACGGGCCATAAATTAAAAGGTCTCAATGAACAAACGGCATAAGACCCATCATCGCCAGAAAAGTCAAATAAATTTTTGAGGGTCGATCGCAGCTCAAATTGCAACACAATTCGATGACTGGGCCCGAAGATCGCAAAACGCCTACGGGCGCGGCATATATGCTACTGTCGCTAGGATCTCAATGAGATTTAAGGGTTGATTACAGCTCGGATCGCAACGCGGCCCGGAAACTGGGCACAAAAATAGCCAGACGTCCAAGGGAAGGAAATGAGAAGACAGTATCGCCAATCGGAAGTTCACGGTAATTCGAGGGTCGATTAAAGCTCGGATCGCAACGCGATTCAAAGACTGGACCCAATAAATTGCAATACACCCAGGAATGTGGCATGCAAGCCATTATCACACGCCGGAAAACCAGGGAAACTCAAAGGGGTCGATTACAGCCCGGATCACAATGCGACCTGAGGACTGGGCCCAAGAACTACAATAAGCCTAAAGGCATTACGTGTACGTCACCATCGCCAACTGAGTAAACCTTCCGAACCAAGCGCCCGTAAGGTCATCTCAACCCCAAAAGACACAAAAATCAGTATCATCCGCCCATGCAGGCAAGGAAAAACATAAGGGTTAACCGGAGCTCGAGTCACAATGTGACCCGGAGACTGGACCCAGAGCAATCAAAACAGCAAATGCTCGAGGGCACAAGGTAAATACGACCACCACCCGCAAGCGCGGACACAAAAAATGCAAAGATAGGGAGGCTTGAGTCGGAATTTGACCCAAAAACTAAGCCTAAGCGGTCAGGCCTAGCATGAAGGCCCAGCACTTGCTTGCATCAAGAATTACACTTAGCAGTGCCTGGGGCCATCCGAACAGTTCGGGGTTAAGAAATACCTTGCCAAATGCCAAGACTAGCCTGCCTGACCAAAAACAACAACAGGAAAAAGGTAGAGAAAAAATAAAACTCCAAAATTTCGACTTATATATCATGTGTGCCAGAAAAAGCATATTCTCCATCTACAGGCATGTCCTATATATTCAGAACAGAAGCCACAAAACGACAAAACTTACACTCCAAACAGCTACAGCTTGCCAAAATTTCCCTCAGCAACATCGGCGAGAAGTGACCGAGCATTGCGCTTATCCGCCCGCACTTGAGCCAATTCCTCCAAGAGAACTAAACCCCTTGCGGCAATCACCTAGAGCACCTCTCTCCAGGATTTACAGCGAATGTACTCATCGATCCTCCACTCCCGATTAGGGGCTCACGCCATCTTAGCTTGGGCATCAGCGACATCCTTCACATGAATCGCCACCTCGCGATCTGCCTTGGTTCGACCTAGTGCCGCCTCCATCTGAGCATCAATTATCCCTTCCCTGACCTTCGAGAGGTCAGATTCAAGTTTCCCAATCATGTCCGCTTGAACTTTGGCATTATCATGAGTCAAGCGGAGCTGGACCTCGAGAGCGGGAACCCTGGCCGAAGCACTTAAAGCTCGAGCCTGCGCTTGAGCCCTCAGCTCCCCGCAAACAATTCTGACAAGGTCGACATTGCCTTTGAGGTATTCCAGAGCCTCCGACTTCTTCTGCAACTGATACGGCAAAGGGAAGTCAACCTCAAGATCAGAAAAGAGCAAAGCGCGCGCCATAGAAAATTACCTGCTCCAACAGATAGCTCTGATAATCCGAGCTTCGGTGCGCCTCATGTCGCCAATGTTGCAGCTTTATTTCCCTCTCCTCATTAAGGAGCCTAAGGGACTCACACTCACCCTGAATTTTCTGAAGCTTAGCTCCTTGATGGAGCAGCTCGGCCTTAAGCCTATCGCAGGCCTCCACAAGGGAAAATAATAGATGGAGAAAAGCACAAAATGCAGGGAAGCTATACATGAACTCACCACAATGTGAAGCCGGCAGACTTTCCCAAAGTCGAAACGCACTCCTGACAATCCTTCTCCTACGTCCCTGAAAGAATCAACTTCGGGCCTTCATGCTCGCTCAAAGAAACCACCGGCCAAAAATCGGGTACCCTGGGGGCAACAGACTCGGGTGGCGCCCTTTCCCCAGAAAAGCAAACCTGACCAGCATCACTGGAAGTTCCATCACGCCGCAGGTGCCGATCCCTCTCGTCTCTATGATCCGCCAAACCGGAGGCCCTCAGCTCCTACCCTTTTCAGAATAACTTTGCCTCGTCCCAAAGAACTGCCTGATATCTACAAACGGCGAATCCGACGCAAACGGAAGGGGAAAATGTTACCTCGGGTATACAAAAACAAAACAAAGGTGATGTACGCACATACCTCGGTATGGCGTTCTCCATCTGGCACGAAGTATAGCTTGCCATCTGTGTTCATCATGGCATGAATGGGTCACCAGCTTCCGAACCCAGCTAGGCAGGTCGTGAACTTCACCAGGTGTCCACGAAGTTGCTGCAATAAAGGAAACAACGTTATTACTCAGCTGACTTTCGCTACAGACAAAATCTAGAAAAACACCAAACACCTCACTCACGTGAGTGATTCCACCCTTCAGGAAATGGGAAGAACTCCGTAGGAATAATATCAGTCGTCCGAACCCGGACAAACCAACTGGCCCGCTCCTAATCCCCGCCCTCCTCTTCGTCAACAACGAAGGGCGTAGATGAGCGGAGCACGCCTCGATAATGAAAGGGCCGGTATAGCCTGACAAGGTGATCAAGCATGAATTCGAGCTCGGCCTTCTTCCTCGAAGAACTTCATCATCAACACTGTCTGACGGGTGAACCTATGCTAGAGTGACCCGATATTTCAGACAGAATTCAAGCACAATCCTATCAGGGGGCCAAAAGTGAAAGGATACAAATACTCATTCAGGAACCCATCAATGGAGTCCGCAATGCCCTCATCGGGGGAAAACGCCTATAGAAATACCCCTTCTCTCCACCCACAGTATCTCCTCGCCATCTCCAGATGTTCTCCTCGCCATCTCCAAAGCGAATTCCCTTGATTCCTAGGCGCCAGGAGCAACACTTCTGACCCCTTGTCGGATCTGCCCCAGAGCAATTTCCATGGCTATAGCAAAACTAACAGGCCAAAGCAAAGGTACCTACCAACACTCTCGCACCTAGAAGGATGCAGTACTCTATATCGGAATGGAAAGGCTGCTATACGAAAATCATAAAGCCCTGCGAAGAAGCCGAGGCTGTTCCACTTATATGCGAAAGGTAGCGATGATTCGTCTTCCCGAGGCAAGCCTCGGGAATCCAATGACCTCGAGACAGATCGATGATTCAATACTCGGTCCTAGAAACATCCTCCAATGAAGAATCATGATTTGAAGAATCGTTCGTATCATCTCCCTGCTCGGAGCAACACTCTCCGACAGGAAACCTCAGCCTAAAAAGGTCGAGCCTCGATGAGCTCTCGACGACCAGCACTTAGTGTAAGGTGAGCAACTGATCTCACAAATCGCTCTCTCTAAGGGGAAGAGTAAATGTAGGAATCTCCGATCGCAAAAGCTACACAAAAGCCCGAAGAAGCGCACAACTACACACAAGCTCCTCAGCAGAAGTCTATCTTATACGGCCCGGAAGAGGCCATATGCATCAAGACTAAGAGGGATCCCCGGGTACCCAAAGATGACCTACATCCGGGGTATCGCCCTCGGAGGCCCCGGAACTCAACGCTTGATCATCGAACAAACCAAAGGGTCCCGATAGCCCCGACTTATCGGGTCAGTTCGAAATTGGTCCGAAGCTCAGTGACGAATTCGGAAGAGAGTCATGTCGATCAGCAAAGGGTCGGAATAGAACACTTACGGTCGAGCTAGATATCAGCAATAAGCAACAAAAGGAGACATTCTAAGGGCCTTGAAGGGCATGAAAGCACGCAGAAAACAAAGCAAATTCAAAAGCAGAAATCAACAAAGTTCATTTTTATTCATAAAGTTTGTGTGCAATCAGCCCTTGAGGGGTCGTTACATACAATTGCAAAAGCCTATGGAGGATTTCCAAGCCTAAAAGGCAGAGGCGAAATAATGCACATGCAAGATGAAGATCCGGAGGCTGATCCTCCTCAAAGAGTCCACTACAGGCCCATACGAGCACGCCTCCTCGGAAGTTTCATCCCAACCTTCCACACTGATATCCCCAAGGGGGCTAGGTGGGTTGCAGGGAGGGATGAAAAAACACCATAGCTCTCCGAAGCTCGATGACCTTCTTTGGCCAAAGAAGCCTCGGAGAGATAGCGGATCGAACTGTCTTCGGTCCCGCCTGCACGGCTACTTTGGATCCACTTCTTGGAGCGTCCAGTCGTGCAAGCCCCCAACTTGAAGAAGAGCATCACATCGAGCCGGGGTTTGAAGGTGAGCAGCAATGTATATTTCGAGCCCCCATTTGAGAAGCGGTGCATATTCTGAGCAATCATCTACATAAGGGAGTAACCAACTCTCTGTCCATCATCATCTCCTCGACCCAGTAATACCGGCCAAGGAAGGTATATCAACAACCACGGTGGTGGCGTGACGGTACATCTGCGTCCGGCAAGAAGATGTTTCAGCAGAAGGTAACGACGCAATCCAAAGGAACTCCTCCAAACAGCCTTGAGACAGAAAGCTTCAATCATAATAATCAAGGGAAAAAAAGAAATTGATGGGAAGGAAAAAGTAAAGCATGTCAATGGAAGCATTGAGATGGAAGAGGCTATGCCACAAAACGCCCTCATTTATAGGAGAAAAATGACACGGTCATCGATACTCTGGAAGATTGACCAACGGGTGCGCTAATTGCTTCTTTTGAATAAACGAATCGGCGGTAGTGTTTTTGCCTCGAGAAGCGGAAATGACAAGTCATCGAGCAGGGATCTGTGTGATATGCCGTCTGTTACAAAATATTGCGCCTTGATCCAAATCGCCGGCATAATATAGTAAAGGGAGCTCAAGGAGTCGAGTGTCAGAATCATTTCCCATCACTTCGTCATGGGAAACGCGGAGACTATTTGTACGCGGCAAAATTAGAAGACTTCATTTTTTGCTATCAAGATTCCTCGAAAGCTTTTTTCGAGACCCGAGGGTGGGAGGCCGTGATCGAGTGCTTAGCCTCGGATCTCGATGGAGCCCGACTCGAAGAAAGCAAGATCCGAGGTCGGGATGAAAGAAGAAGTCTCCTAAGCACATGACTACACCTGATAGATCCGACCTATCTAGAGCCTACTATGAGGTCTTGTGTCAAGCTATCCCATCTTTGTACCCTCACAATTTACACACATGTACTATACCGAGTCCCCTCGACTATATAAGGGGGACTCACCCTACCTTGTAAGGGACTGATATTGCTCCACTTCTCCACAAAAGGCAATAATATCTTTTCTCTCTCTTTCTATTAAGTTATTTGTTCTTACAGGCCCGAGGCCACCTCGTGTTCATCGTTTTCTTACTTACTCTTTACCGTATAACCCAATGTTGGCCATAGAAAGCCTTAGTTAATTATATCTTACTTGTTATCCGTTCCCTGATTGTCCCTAGCGGTTCAATATCAACCTAAGCCTTGCCCTCGAGGCCTTCATCAGACCATTTCGCACCTGGGCAACAGGCTCCCTTGGTTTGTTTATTACCTCACTTTATCTCGCATCCTATCTTCACTTTTAGCATTTCAAGCATCAACTGCTCTAAAAGCTAGCTCGGAAGTAGATTACATATTTTTAAAATCACATTTACTAATTTAATTGTTGTTACCATTTTCACGGTAAACATAGGACCAGTGCAATTTGATTATATGAAGTATATTAAGGAGTAAAGACCATTATTTGGTTCAGAATGAGGCGAGTGTTCTTGTCAGAAGTATAGACCCAATGATTTGTTGATTCGACAGTCGGTTATGAATTTCTACGCATCTCTTCCGTCATGGCGGTATCGTAAGAGTTAGAACAAGACCTATGTAGGTCATGAGGTCAATGGGAGCATCAGATTCGTGGAATTTCGATTTATTGGATCAAAGAATGCTATTGTGGTCTTGTCAGTAAAGTGGTGTGAGTTGTGAATTCAGCTAAGGTACGCAGTCATGTTTTGGTGCTGCGTGTAGTTACTGATATGGTGGGTGTATGTTAGAACAAGCCCGACAGAGAATTCCGGATGTTGGAATTGGGCTCTAAAGCTTACTTTCTTAAGTGGAAAAGGATATCTTCAGATTGATCGAGCTAGGTTGCCCAGCTGAGTTGTGGTAGCACGGGTAGGTGCTGAAGGTGTTAAATAGTGATTTCGGACAACCCAACTCAGTTCTTAGCACGTTCAAGGATGAACGTATGTTTAAGTGGGAGAGAATGTAACGTCCCGATCGGTTGTTTTGGGCTTTAGCACATTCTTTGGCATTTTGAGGCCATAAGCAGCTTCATTTCAGCTATTATGACTTGTACGCGTGGTCGGAATTGAATTTCGGGAAATTCGGAGTGGATTTGGAAAGAGAATTCTCATTTCAGAAGCTTTAAGTTGAAAGAATTGACTAGGATTGGATTTTTTAGTAAATGACATCAGAATCGGGATTCAAAGGTTCCAGCAAGATTGTATGATGATTTCGGACTTGGGCGTATGCTCGGATCGAGTTTTGGATGACCCGGAAGCATTTTAGCGCCTATTGTGGAAGTTAGTATTTTGGTTCATAAGTTTGGGTTGAAGTGCATTTCAGTGTTATCGACATCCGTTTGGGATTCCGAGTCCAGGAGTAGCTCTGTATGGTGATTCTGGTGTTAGGAGCGCGATCAGAAGTAAACTCGGAGGTCCGTGGATCAAATTGGAGTCATTTGGCTAAAGATAGAAATTTGAAGGTTTTTGAGAAGTTTGACCGAAAGTGGACTTTTTGATATCGGTGTTGGAATCTGATTCCAAAAGTTGGAGTAGGTTCGTAATGTTGAATATGACTTGTGTGCAAAATTTGAAGTCAATCGAACGTGATTTGATAAGTTTAAACATCTAAAGTAGAAGTTTGAAATTCTAAAGATCATAAAGCTTGGATTGGAGGTTGATTCATGATTTGAGCGTTGTTTGATTTGATTTGAGGCCTTGAGCAAGTCCGTAATGTGTTTTGGGACTGGTTGGTATGATTGGTTGGGGTCCCGGGGGCCTCGGGTAGATTCCGGGTGGTTAACAAATCGAATTTGGAGTTTGAAGAAGAGCTAAAGTTGCTGATTGCTGGTGTAACCGCACCTGCGAGACTAGGGCCGCAGAAGCGGCACTATGCTCGCAGATGCGGTATTGGCGGAAGAGAGTTGGGATCGCAGATGCGTTCTTTTACCGTAGATGCGGGACCGCATCTGCGGTAGAGAGGGCACAGAAGCTGAATGGGCTGGGGAGCCCCGGGACGTAGAAGCAGCATTTGGTCTCGCACCTGCAGAACCGCAGAAGCAGTCGTGTGACCGCAGGTGCGGAAGTGCTGGAGGTAGTAAGTTCTTTTAAAATCGGGGGATTGGTCATTTTTCCCCCATTTTCATTGGGTGTGGACGATTTTGGAAAGCTTAAAGAGGGGTTTTTCATCGTCAACATCTAAGCTAACCCCACCTATCATGAGTTAAATATAACGATTATGTATGGATTTAAACATGTAAATTGGTAGTAATTTGGGGGGTTGAGAAAAACCTAGAAAATTGATATTTTTGGCATTGGACCATGATTTTGGTTATGAAATTAAGAGAAAATCATATATTTGAGTTCGTGCATCCATGGGTAAACTTTATCTTCGAAAAATTTCGGAATCTGGGCAGTGGGCCTGAGGGCGTTTTTGTCAACTTTTCGATCAGGGTTAGGAATTGTTATAAATTGGATCATAATGAGTAATTGAGCATATATTAAAGGATTTGCATAATTATTGGCTAGTTTTGGAGCATTGTGCATCAATTTTAGTCTTGGAAAGGGCGTGGAATGCCGGTTATGGATCTTCGGAGTAAGGTGAGTCTCCTTACTAATCTTGTAAGAGGAAATTGTCCTTATAGGTGAGTTAATTGATTATGTTCTCCTATTTGTGAGGGCTACGTCTGTGTATAGCTACTATTATATTTAAGTCCGGGTAGTGTAGGACCCAAAAGCATGTCGTACTTGGAATATTTGTAATCGTATTGACATCTTTGAATTGCTTAAATCATATCGAATTAGTAAACGAATTTCTAAAAATAATTAAACTTCATTTTCTTGAATTGTTAAAAGGGAATTGGCTTTTCTTGGAATAATTGTTTCCTGATGATTTCTTGATGGACTGATTGTTGTGTTTATTTATATTTGACTGTGTCACATGTATGATTCACGAGCAGGGTAATAGATGCATCTATGGTTCGCGACATTCAATCTTCTGGCAGTGCACAGTTTAAATATTGTTGGATCGGGTCGTACGTCCTTGGCATGATTTGCGCATGCTTGTATTGCTTGCCTTGAACTTATTAAAGTTGTTATAGCCTCTTCTCGGCTTGAGAATATTTGTATAAATGGTGAAAAGGAATTTGGAAAGTTTCCTATAAAAGAAAAAATTGTTTACTTGCTTCATTCTATTGGATTAAAATCATGTCTATAAAAATTCATGATTAAACATATTATTGATATAACATTATTGGACCATTAGTAAGTGTCAAAGTCAACCTCTCGTCTCTACTTTTTCGAGATTAGACGGGATACTCATTGGGTACGAATTGTTTTCATACTCATGCTACACTTGTTGTGCATTTTTGCTGCACAAGCACATGTACTTCTAGTGGCCTACTGGGCGTAGCAGCGTGGATGATACGGGGACTAGGTGAACTGCATTTCTCGAGGCGACCTGCAGCTAGTATAGTCTCTTTCAGCGTATTGTATTTACTTTCTATCCATTGTATACCGGACGGTTGTTGTATTGTATTGTTTTCTAGAAATAGCTCATGCACTTGTGACACCGGCTTCTGGGATGTCTAAGGGTTTATTTAGAAATTTTAAAAGTTGTTAGCTTCTTCATTTTTTTATTCAGTGGAATTTACTATGTATTGTTTAAACGTATAAAAGAAGTGATTTCAGAAATATTTAAAACGAGAATTTAATTATGTATTTATGATTGGCTTGCCTGACAGCGATGTCTGGCGCCATCACGATAATTAGTGGATTTGGGTCATGACATCCCCCATTTTTCTCCTAACTCCTTACGTGAAATTTATTTCTCTATTAAATTATTGCACCAATTATATCTGCTATATTTCTTCCATTAATATTTTATTTTTTTCTCTTTCACACACATAGATACTCTTATTCGATGATGCTTAATTTTCTTCGAAATCTTTTGTTGATTTAATAACATAAAAATCAAATCTGTTATAAATAGAATTTAATTTATGGTGAATATCCATATTTAGAGAGATTCTAGGGTTTATTACTTGGTGGCTAAGTCACTCTCTCCCTATAAATAGAGGGTTCTATTCTATTGTAATTCATCCCATATCAATAAGAATTCCCTCTCTCTTTACTTTGCTCTGCAATACTCTTCTTCTTTTATTATTTCATAACACGTTATCAGCACGGGACTCTACCATCTCAAGAAGATTAAGGTACAACTTTTCTCTTCTTTTAATTGTGACTGATATTATGAAAAGAAAGTTCGTTGCACTTGAAATTTCGGGCAAGACTATATGACATGGGTGTTGGATGCTGAAATCCATTTAGATGCAATAGGTCTTGGAGACGCCATTAAAGACAAAACTAAAGCATCCACCCAAGACTGTGCTAAGGTCTTGATTTTCTTGCGCCATCACCTTGATGAAGGGTTGAAAATAGAATATCTCACAGTCAAAGATCCACTTGTTTTGTGGAATGGCTTAAAGGAAAGATATGACAACTTAAAGTTGGTCACTCTTCCACAAGCACGATATGATTGGGCTCATATGAGGCTCCAAGACTTTAAGTCTATTTCTGAATATAATTCTGCGATGTTCAGAATTACTTCTAAATTGAAGCTCTATGGAGATACTATCACTGATTATGACATGCTTGAAAAAATGTTTACAACGTTTCATGCCTCCAATATGGTCGTGCAACAGCAGTACAGAGAGAAAGGTTTCAAGAAGTAATCTAAGTTGATTTCTCTTCTCCTTGTGGCTGAGCGAAACAATGACTTACTCATGAGAAATAACTAAAATCGACCCACTAGGTCTACACCATTGCCTGAAGTGGATGAGGTGTATTCCCATTATGCTAAGCGCGAAAAGTCCATGACTCTATTCGTAGTCGTAGCCATGGCTGTGGCCGTAGACAACGAAGAAATTTTCCTGGTGTTAATAATCTCCCAAAGATAAATAACCACCAAAAGTGGAAAGGGAAAGATGAGAAGCCAAAAGCAAATGGTTCAGAAACTGAATGTTATGGTTGCGGTGGAAAAGGACATTGGCCAAATATTTGTCGTATACCAAGACATTTGGTTGAGCTTTATCAAGCATCTCTAAAGAATAAAGGCCCTGAAGCTAACTTTGTCTATGACAATGAATTTGACATCACCCACTTAGATGTGGCAGACTTCTTTAAGCGCCCTGATGGAAAAATAGACCACTTGATCGGTGATGGGTCTGTGGTTAAAGAAGATTGAGTAGTTTGATTTTATTTTTATTTTGCTTATTTGTATTAGTTAGTGAATAAACATCATCTAATGATAGTTCTTTACATGAGTAGTAGTCATTAGTATCAATTCGTATTATTTATTTTATGGAATAGTGTTAGTATTCGTTTTAAACAATGTTTCAATTTTCTTAGTTTTCAAAGATTAATATATTTTTTTTATTAAAGTAACGTCATGATTTGTAAATAACCAAGAGGTTATGTGAAGGCTACTTAAATTTTTTCCAAGGAAATTCAAATCTTCATTTTTTTGTCGCAACTGACATGCTAAGTTGCAAATTGTATGAAAAAATTTCAGCATCACACAAAAGGCACATGTTCATGTGAACCATTACGGTTTCTTTCATAAACAAAACTTGTTTTTTTTTAACATAAAAGCACAGTAATTATATTACTTAACAAAAGAGTTACACGAGTTAGACATAGAGTTGTGGGCATTACCATTGCCCAAAGTTGCTAGGAAATTACAAACATTAGTAGAGATAGTTCTTAAACTATTACAAGAGTCTTGTTTATCCTTTTGTATTTCTTCTTGCACAAGAAGAGGTGGACGAGCAAGGTAAAAACATTTGTCACTGGGAGGTTTCTTCAAAGCTTCCTTAGTCAGTCTATGAGCTACTTCATTTCCTTCCCTAAAGTTGTGCCTCGGTACTGGGAGCTTCAGCCGGTGCATTAACCACCTGCATTCAAGAATGACATTTTGAAAGTTAGTGCCTTCTTTGTGTAGTAGTTTGATAACATTTGTGCTATTCGTTTCAATTTCCATGTTTGTGTCTCTAAAGTATAGTGCAATCTTTAGTCCTTCCAGGAGGGCCATGAGTTCTGCATGGATTGGGGAGACTGCATGAGTTCTTTTTTGGTAATCAAAGATTCAGTCACCATTTCTATTACAAAAAGATCCACCAAGAATTGCAGCATTGTTAGTAGAAGAGAAAGCACCATCACAGTTAAGTTTGATAGTGTTTATTGGAGGTTTATGCCATCCGGTTTCAACGGCTATTAACTTATTTTTAAAGGGGTGTCTTTCCGTGAAGAAATGATATTCCCATGCAAAGTGCATGGGAGTTTTTATAGAGAGGTGACCATGAAGGTTGTTTATATTATTATTATTTCTGTTCTTCCAAATTTCCCAGATGCGAAAAGGAAAAAGAGTTTTCCAATTTATCAAGTGAGAGTTTTGACAAATAAAGGCATCTCTAAGCTTTGAAAGCCAGTTTATATCACCCGTATTGATTTGAAAACTAATGCCCATGGCCTTCCAAAATCGAACGGAAGATGTACAGTGTAGAAAAATATGATGAATATTTTCAATGCCGATTCTACACGTAGTGCAAGTTGTATCTATGTTTATGCCAATTTTACTAAGATAATCTCTACACGGGACACGGTTGTGGCTACATTTCCAAAGAAATATTTTAATCTTGTTGGGGCAAAGGAGGTCCCAAATCCATTTATAACAATTGGAAGAAGTGCAGGCTTCATTAAGAAGTTAATAGCAAGATTTTGTGGAGAAAGCACCCATGGAGTTTAGTTTCCAACTGAGGTCATCAACCATGGAATTGTTTGAGGGAATGGGTGTAAGGTAAATACTATTGATAATATCGGGAGGTAGCTCAAAGCTAATTTTACTAATGTCCCAAACTTTTCCCTTATAAAGGTTGCCTAAGGAGAGGTTAAGATCAGAAATATTGAGGGGGCCCTCAATAGTGCTCCTTAGGGTAGGTGTATTATAAATCCAATTATTATGCCAAACGTTCAAGTACGAATTTTTTAAGGGATGCCATAGGATTCCACTATTGCAAAGTTTCCATCCTTGAAGTATGGATTTCCAAATGAAAGAAAGATTTGTAAATTATTTTGAGTAGGCATACTTGGAAGTAATAAGGTAACACCAAGGCAAAGATAGGTTTTTTAAAAGTCTCCACACTAGGCTTGCAAGGTAGACCAAATTTTTTTCCTTTGCCTTGCTGATACCTAAGCCACCCTCCCCTTTAACCTTAGTGATCATGTCCCAATTAATGAGGTGGAGTTTTTTTGAAGTACTAGTAGTACCCCAAATAAAATTCCTTTAAATTTTGTCAATGGATTTGAGAATTTTGGATGGAAGGAGAGTATATGGGAGGGAATTATTCCTAGGATACTAGTAACTAGTGTGGTACAGCTAGCCATGTTAAGGATTGAGCATTTCCAATGGGAGAGCCTATTAAGTAATCTATCCAAAAACGAATTGAAAGTCTTTGGTCTTGGGATTTTTATTGAGGGTAGGGAATCCTAGATAATTTCCAAACTCAGTGGAACATTATATCCCAAAAAGAGAATGAAGATAGGTTGAAGTCTCCTTAGGGCAATGGGGAGGGATAACAATTCTTGATTTAGAATTGTTTATTATTAGTCCAGACTCTTTGGACTAATAGTCTAGGTATCCCTTAATACACTGACTAGTTTTTTTATTAGCTTTTCCCATAAGAGTAATGTCATCTGTAAAGAGTAAATGGGATAAAGAGGGGCTCTTGTGACCTATTTGGATGGGGTCCCAATTCCTAAGATCAACTTGATGGTTGATGAGCCTAGAAAGGAGTTCAATACATAGGATAAAAATGTAGGGAGAGAGGGGATAACATTGACGAATACCCCTACTAGGTTGGAAAAATTTGGTTTTTGTACCATTTACTAGGATCCCAATTGAACTGGTAGTAATACAATGCATGATTAACTTAGTAATCATAGGAGGGAATTTGAAGTAGTGGAGGGTTTTATAAATAAAGGATCAGTCCAATCTATCAAAAGTTTTCCCAAGGTGTAACTTAATGAGCATGTTTAAGTTAGAGTTTTTGGAACGTTTAAGAAGACCCATAATTTATTGTATGATTATATCATTATCACTAGTTCTTCTATTCTTTATGAAACTAGATTGCATGGGACTAATGATAAGCGGGAGGAAAGGTTTCAGCCTATTGGCAATTATTTTAGTAATTCCCTTATAAGTCGTATTACAAAAACCAATGGGTCTGAAATTTTTTAGATTGTTTGCATTAGGGAATTTTGGAATGAGGTATAGATAAGTTTTTTTTATACTACTTGGAAGGGATTGGGTGGAAAAAACCTTTTTAAGTAAGAAACAAAGGAGTCTTTTATTACATGCCAATATTTCTGGTAAAAAAGGGTATATGTCATCCGGGCCTGGGGCTTTGAATGGTTTTAAGGAAAAAATGGCTTTTGTTATTTCACTAATAGAGAGGGGGTTATCAAGACATTGCAAATCAATTTTATTCAAGGCAGAGGGATCATAGGTACTAATTTTTATAGGGGAGGCAATGTGAGCACTTTGAAAGGCATCTTTGAAGAAAATAAAGGAGTGATCTAGGATTTTGTTTGGATCAGTTATCCAATATCCTTTTTCATTAGTGAAATAAATAATGGCATTACGACGTTTACGATTAGAAGCCATAATATGAAGAAACTTGGTGTTGGCATCACCATCATTTATCCAATTACTCCTAGCTCTCAACTTCCAAAAATCATGTTCCATATGTAAGATATTGTTATATTCTAATTGAAGGGTTGATTCTAGATTTTGAAGGAAGTCACTATTGTACTAACAGGGAGAAGATTGAATACCATTAAGTCTAGCAAGTAAATTTCTCTTTTTCTTGAAAATGTCACCAAAGGTAGAGTTTTTCCAAATTAAAACATCTTTGGTAAAATTTTCCTGAGCCTCCACAAGGCCCTTATTAAGTCAATTTTTTTTAACTAGATTAATAAAATCAGGGTGCCTACACCAAATAGTTTCTAGACGAAAAGGCTTATCCATACTATTAGCATGTCTAGGTTGAAAATTTAATAGGAGTGGATTATGATCCGAATGAATTTTAGGGAGATGGATCACTACTGCCTTAGGGTATAGGTCAATCCATTCCTTATTCACAAAAATTCTATCAAGATGTTCCATAATTAAACCCTTGAATTTCTTCCTATGATTCGACCAAGTGTATTTGTAACCCTTATAGCCTAAATTTAAAAGCTTACAAAAGTTAATACTTTTCCAGATTTGTTTGCTACGTCTACTGCTAATGGAGTTGCCTCCAAGTTTGTCATTGTAGTTGATAACATCATTGAAATCACCCCCAAGAAGCCAAGGGCCATTAACAGTCTTGCTTATTTTTTCAATGTTATTCCACATTTCTAAACATTTAAACAACTTAGTACTAGCATAAACAGACGAAAATAACCAAGTAAATTTTAAAGGAAGTACCTCTATCACAGCATGGATTTCTTGATTGTTTCTAACAAATTCATGAACCCTGACCACATTTGCATCCCAAAGAAGAACTATACCTCCTGATTGACCCTCACTAGGAACCTCGATCATTTGGGAAAAATCAAAATCACTTAGAAGAGATAAGTGGCTTTTCATTCTAGTTTCCAGAAGAGTGACCGTACATGGCTTATGAATATCAAGCATTTCTCTGAAGTTCACCCTAAAATTTTCAGTATTACCACCTCAGATGTTCCATATTACTACATTAGTAGGCTTATACATATTTGGAAGATTAGGTGGTGTCCCATTTTCCCTATGGGCTGGAGGAATTGGGTTTCTCCTTAGTGAATGAGCAATAATCATGGCATGGTTTCCCACTGTTGGATCTTGAGGGGGTCGTACATCCATGGAGAATTTGTGTAGTGCTATTGGATAGCTTAGCACATACCTTTTCTCCCTTTGATCTCGGAAGAGGTAGACTTTTACCTCATTGAGCCTTGAAAACTCTAGGACATGACCGGATCCTAGTAGGTTTGTTTCGTCCTCCTCCCCCATCTCCACATTTTCTTGTTCTAGTGCATTGTGAGGGGATTGAATTTGAGGATTCATTGGAGGATTTTATGGTTGAGCAGGTGGTGGCTGTGGTGCTAGAGGTTGTTCATGTAGTGGTGGTGGTGCATGGGGTTGTTGTTGGTTGTTTTGTGGAATCACTGGATCGAATGGGGGTTGTCCATGGAATAAAAATGGAATTCATGTTGTTGATCTCTCCTGGGAAAAAGAATGGGAGATCTACTGGAACTTATTGGGACTGAATGGGATTGAAGTGTGGTGGAAGGTTCCACTGACTCCTCATGGCTTGTGCTTGGTTGAGATTTAGGGATGGAGCTAGTGGGTGGAGGATATTGTTCAACCATACATGATTGAAGTAGTTGTTGATGGCCATATTCATCCCCTCTGAGACTAGTTGAGCTAGGAAATGGGAGTTTTGAAGAACTATGATCGTGTCTTGACCATTGAGCACCATACTGAATGGTATTGCATGGACCGTTAAGGCTTGCTCCACCCACGAGAGATGTTGATGATCCTGTGGCAATGGTGGTTGTATGAAGTAGGTTTGATTGTTTTCTAATTGATTTTGGGGTAGTGGTGGGTTGGACATGTTTAGGGCTTGTTGGTGCCTTAGGATTTGCACTAGATGGTAACGTCTTCTCTGAGTAATTGGAATTCTTGGCATTGTTAAGGGGAGGAGTAGAGTTTATAAGGTTGTTGTGAGAATAGGAGTCTAGGGTTTTAGTATGAGAAGTAGAGATGGAGGGACTAGTAGTAGTGATAGCTAAATTGATATCACCTAGGTCACTTGTGACAGTGTTCTTAGTGAGATTTTGTGAAGATTTTGTTAGGGGAACGTGGGGTTGTTCATTGACGATTAGAAGAAGCTTCTATATTCACGTGGTTGAGTATTCTGCCTAGAGAATTATCTTCCATGCACAAAGATAAACTAGAATTATAATCAACTAGTGTTACATTAGAGGGTTTGGAGGGAGATGAGTCTTGCAGAAATATAGTATTAGGATGTTCTAGGGTGTCATTAGTAGTAGAAGGGTAATTATGGCCTTACATGTATTTTAACTGGGTAGCCTTAGGGTCTGCCAAGTGGACTTCCATTGGTCCCTTGATAGCCACGTCAATAGCCATGCATGCATTGTCGTTATTTCCTATGTTACCAATGAGATCATTTGTGGTAGTAGGCTGATTGTCCAATGCTACAAAGGGGTTGCTTATGACAATAGCCTTAACCTTTTGATTATCATGATTAGCATGAAGAGGATCAGCGGGAGTATTTCTTTTAATATTAGAGTTGATAATTAGATGAGGGAGAGGGGACTCACCTGGATTGGGTATTGAATCAAAAAATATCTTACCATCATTGGCTTTTTGGGACATTGGCTTGTACACAACCTTCTTTTTCTTAGGGAATGACACATTGTGCCAGACATCTACTTTGGGCAGTGAAGATCCCCTTTGCATATCTTGGATAGTAGTGTCTATGGACTTTGATTGGCCAATGGCCTTTTCTTCCTTTGGGGGGATTTGTTTGCTTCTTTGGATAATGTAGTTGCATGAGGACATTGAATGCCCTAATCTTCCACAATTTTTACATAGGACATTGGTACCTTCGTAGTGTATTTGTTGTTTATATTGTCCAATATAAACGAATGGAGTGGCCGGTATCTCAAGTGGGACTTCAACACACAACCTAGCATAACGGCCCCTTAAGGTTGAAGAGGTGCATGCATCAATTTTTAACAATTTACCAATTTTGTTCCCCACCTTTGTGAGAATTTGGCTATCATAAAACTCTGTTGGTAGTTGTGGTAAACGGATCCAAATAGCTGTTACCGAGATCTTTGCCTTTGAGGCTATAAAGTTTGGAACCCATTTTTGGACAGAAAGAAAATGGCCAAAGATAAACCAAGGAATATGATGTAGCACTTTTAACATGCTATCTTCATTATTGAACTTTGTAATATAATAATCATGTCCTAAGTCTATGAGTGGAAAGTTTTCTTCTAGTTTCCACAGATCCTGGACCTTTCTTTTGAGTAGTTGGTGTTGAATTCTCATCCCTTGTAGTTTTATGATTGTAGAGAATCTCCATGGAGAGTAGATGCGATGGAGATCTTCTGGAGAAAGTTGAATTAGGTGGTCATCTTTGGAGTAGGGCATACAATTAGCTATCTTATAGGAAGATGGCGGGGGGGGGGGGGGGGGGTTGATCATCATTGGCCATATGGATTTCCCCCTCCTCAATCCCATCAACTAATTTATCCCTGAAACTTTGGCTTGAAGGCATCAAATTAGAAAGATATTGTGGTGAATCTATGTCCGGTGGTTTAGGAGGAATGAAATTGGAATTTTTAGGATTGTTCATTGCAAAGTTACAGTGAGAAGGTCGACACTCTCTCTCTAAAGATAGAACGAAGGTTACTTAGACCCTATATTCTTCATAAACAAAATTTAGTTATGTCACAAACACCAATACGGATTTCCGCTCAATCAATTAATCATAATTCATTCCTAAATTAACGTATGCCAGTATGATTAAATCTAACACATTAATTGAACAAGTCAATGAGTATATTTTTTTATCCAATTTCGACTATATTTTCCTATTGTGCAAGACTATTAAGTCATTCAATGAAAAGCATAATTATATTATTTTTTTGCT